>NW_020230145.1:0-120000 GCF_003227715.2 Harpegnathos saltator | reverse complement strand
ATCCAAACGGGATGAGCGATTCCTGAAACGGCCGAAGATGTCTGCGTTTCGGACGGCAGATCGCGCCGTCGGATCGGCCGATAAAAATTCGATATCGATCCGCAGAGTCTCGGCTCTCGCATCGGCGTTATCGCCGTCATATCATCGTCGCGGTACACGGGCAACCGTCGCCGGGTGTATCGCGCGAACCCGCTGACCGAGAAAAAAGCACACGTGCCGAATTTTGCGAAATGGAGCCGCGCGTGCGTGCGTGCGTGCGTGCGTGCGCGCTCGACTCTCTTCATCAAGACAGTCCATCGCGGGAGCGAACGAGCGGCGGCGTGGCCGATACTATCTCGTGGCTATTGTTGAATCGTTAAACGCGCCCCTGTCCTGTCCGGAGTTAACGTCGGCGGGCGTAAAACGGCTCTTCGTTGTACGTTTTTTCAATCGAGCATCCGATCGAGATCGCGGCGCGAGATCCGATGAATCGGCTTTGTCCGGGGGGCATCCGCGGCGTGATTCACGATCGCGAGGAGCCTGATTTGTCGTGAATGATAAGGACATTTTCCTTGCGATCCGGGTCGGCAGACCCGGTCTGGAGATCCGAAGCGGGGGTGACATCGATCGCGAGCGCGCGAGCGGCGTGACGGCGCTCGCAAAATACCGGGAATATTAACGGCGTTTCGGAAAAAAGAGCTCGCGCGCGTGATTTACGTGCGGGAGGATTTATTTCGAAAGCTCGCCTCGCCTGGCCTCGTCGAGCCGGTGTCGCGCCGCTGATGCACTCCGTACGCTCGCATTAAGCCGTGTACACGGTGCGTCGGCCCCGGAATCACCGACGCACACCATTTCAACAACATCGCGATACCTGACGAAGCCGTCGCTGCCGCGAGAGAAAGAGAGACGCGCGCGCGCGTGCTTCGCTCCCGTCGTTAACGTCTCGATCGTTCTCGAGTCGCTGAGCAATTAAGACTCTTGTTCCCTCGCGACCAACTTGATTTGTGACGTCGGAAGCGGGGAGGAACACACTCTGAAAATCCTTGAAAATTAGGCCGATGTGAGATAAAAAGATACGTCCCCAAAATGACACTTGGCGATCAGTCGATCTGCGAAACAGCACGAATATTTTCCTTTCGCGCTCGCGAGTGCGATCGATAAATGAAAATAACGCGGCAGAATTATATAGAGGAACGAGAGGTTGCATGGCGCGTTGATTCGACAGGCTCATTAAAATCAATTGTCATCTTACGGATTTTTCGTTCCGACACATTTCGCAAGAATTATCAGCGTGTGTCTTTTCTCCCTTCCGACGTCATCGGGCTCAAGAGAGAAGCGCAGAAATGTCGAGGATGTCGAGAGGAGAAACGATCGACGTTCGATTTTCGTTCCGCGAAAGAACTCGCGATCGCGAGACTTCATCGCCGAGACGCACTCACCATCGAAAACCGAACACGCTCGCGCGAATCGCAGCAGGACGTTATTCTCGATATTCGTCCCCGGTCTCGACTCGCAGATCCGCGGGGATCCGTCGGGGTGGAGGAGGAGGGGGGGATATATGTCGCGCGTCTCGTACAGTGTACCCTCCGGACTTTACACGGTGCGTTTCAGCTGATACCGGCTGACTGACTGCTAATCCGCGCGACGAAATGCGCGAGACGCGGCGGCCGGGATATTCGGCGGGCGTATCATTCGCTGCCGCGCGCGCGTCAGCCGTATTAAGGCTAAAAACGGCCGCGTCATTAGAAAAGGATTATGCGAGCCCGCAAATACCGAAGTTCCTCGCGTCCGCGCGCCCGGCCCGGCCCCATTACTCATTTCCCATTTCAGCCGCATTACGCAGCATCGCGGAATCCGACCGTTATTTAATGAGTTTAGAGGCTCGCCGCCGCCGCGCCGCGCCGGGCTCGTCCCCCTCCCTCCCATCTGCCCCCGCCCTCACTCTGTGTGTAATCGGCTGTCTCCTTCGCCGTTAACACCGTCAGCGATATCATTAACAGTTGTCCGCTCGATTATTTACCGGAGAGGATTAAACTCCCCCCCCCCGACCCCTCCCCCGCGTTCTCCTCTCCCGGTCGCCCGAGCGACGGCGGGTCGGCGAACTTTGGAGACCTTCGGAGTTGGAAGTTTTCAGAAAGCTAATTGTGTGTGATCGAAGGCGCGGGGAGAATCGAGAATCCTGCGAGCGTTTTTACGGGCGATTTATCAAGAGTCTCTCCGGCGGAGACTTTTTATCTCGAGTCCACGATTCCCTTCCTTCTCGGCGGACGCGCGCTAACTTTACGCGAGAGACGTATGTTCGCTTTGTGAATCTGCTTCTTGTAATTATAACGACACACGCGCGCGGTGTATACCTGTATCCTTTATTGTAATTATTACTGGTATATAAACTGCGTCTTGCTGTTTCCCATTGTAGATTTCAAATTACCTTCGGGCGACCTTCCGCGGAGCACGGGAAATTTCTTACCGCGTCCGTCTCGTCTCCCTGACCACGTCCTTCTCTCCGGCGATATTACGTATTCTTTATTTCCCTCCAATTAGCCGCTGCTCGCTGCGAACGCGGATACTTCGCTCAACGTTACTCACCGTTTACATGGTTGCCCCTTGCGCGCCGTGCAGATGATTCCGATTCAATTACCTTACTTACGTCCAGCACGTAAAACAGAATACGTCGAGAAATCCGCGGACGCGGTACTTGCGGCAGGGAGGGCGGCGGGGGGGGGGGGTGGCGGCGCATACATAAGTCGCAATAGAGCATGAATTATTTATCCGTTTCTCGGCGCCTTCGCTCGCCTCCTCCGCTGCTCTCTGCCCCCCTCGCGTTCTCGCCTTGTCGAACTTATCGGCCGAGTGTTATCACGATGCAAAGCGGTGCGAAGGCACGGCGACGCGAGTTCCGAGACGCGCGCGCTTCGCGGCGTTATTTATTATGCGCCTCGGCAGAGCGTCGGCGAAGAGCGGAGCGCGCGCGAGCCGCGAATTAGTATGCGGCAATGTGCGCGCGGAATGCCGGTGTCCGATTCAGACATCGTCGTCCGTCAGCGGAGACGACAGCGGGGGGAGGAATTAATAGAGCAATGTGTAATAACCGCCGCGAATGATCATGTCGGTCGACCGCGCGTATCACCGCAACAGCGCCGGTGATACTCGTTCCGTCGATTCGGGTCAGTAGAGGGAAAAAAGCGGGAAAAACGAGCAAGCCGACACACACACACACACACACGCACATAGGGATATTTCCCCCTCCCCTGCCTTCTCTCTCTCTCCGTCGGCTCAGCGCTGGTTTTATCACACCGTCCCGCCCGGTCGTATCGGATATTTTTTCAGACGCCAAGTATCCCGCACCGGATGTTTCGCTTATCGCGAGATTAGCATTAAAAATTGACCGCGGTCGCGCCTCCATCGACAATTTCACCATCGGGGATTATGTAGGTGTTGAATTAACCTCCCGGAGTGCACACGGCGCCTATATATACAGGCGTCTAACAAGAATCATGCGCGAATGTCTTTATCCCGAGAGAGAAAAACATCCGAGAGACAAAGAGAATATTCTTTCGGCGGGCACCGCCAAATTGCCGGGACAACACATCCGTCGAAATCCAAAGTTCTCTCCTCTCCGTCGAATAAAACGATCGCTTCGGTGAGAAGCCGCGCTCTCTCTCTCTCTCTCTCTCTCTCACGCGCGACGCGACCTCGTCGCGACGCAAATATTCCGCAATTAAACGTCTTACCCCGCTCGCATTTTCCGAACGCAGGGGACCCGAGGGAGAGAAGGGACCGAGGGAAAGGGCTCGGTGAAGCCCGTCGTCGCGCGTCGCGTCGACGATCACAAAGAGTAACGAAGTGGACACAACGTCGCCGGTAACGAGCTTAGCGGAGCTATCGCGCGCGACGCGGCCGCGCGGCGTTCCCGTTGATCCGTGAACGCGAACGCGTCTCTGCGGGATGAAATATTTTCTTTCAAGCGGATTATTTCGCTCGGCGGAATTTCGTTAAAACTTGCCGTCGGAGTCGTTTTTTGCGTCGCGTCGCATCGCGTCGCGCGGCGTCACTCGTGTTTTAATCATCGCGCCGCAAAGCTACGAGGCAGCGCGCGTGCTCGACTACGCGCTCTCTCATAACGCGCTTATAAACGCAGTTAATTATCATCATGGTGTAATCAGCACGACTCCGCGCGGCGGCAAAACCATCAACCCGCCGCGTACAAAACTACCATCGCACCCCGCCCCGCTAAGCCTCTCCTTCATCCCTCGAACCCCTGAGCCGCGTCCGACGGGTTCTGACGGGGCCGAAATATCGCGCGGAGATTTTATTCGAGCGCGCCATTTTCCGAAAAGCGAGATTTACATTTATTTGCAGCGCGCCCCGCGCGCGCGACGGACAGATTTACATTTATTTATATGAATGTTTACGGCGCGGGTTTCAACCTATTTTCCATCTCGCTTCGCGGCGCGAGCGCTGCTCTCCCTTCCCCTCTCCCCCCCCTCCGCCCCTGTCTCTCTGCCGCTGTTCGCTCCCCTTTTTTTTTATTCACACCACTCGCCACTGCAGGAACGCGAATTATACGGGCTCTCGAACGAAACATCTGATCGATATCGCGCCGCGTATCAGACGACAATTTCTTCTCTTTTTAGCTCGTTTCTCTCTCGTTTTTCCAGCGCGGCGATACGACCGCACGCGCGCGCTGCGAGACCGCCGCAGCGCCGTCGACCCGGCGCGGTATCCGTGCGACGTAAAACCGTTCATTTTCGAAGACACCTCGCTCGTCGTCGAGATTCAGCCGAATGAAAAATATTCATTTGTCGCTTATGAATTTATGCTCGTCGCTTTTCCGGCCGAAGCGCGCGCGCGCGCGCGCGCCAAATCGAGCCGTAAACTTTTAAAGCGCTGTCATTTGCGCGCGCGCGCTTTTCAACGCTGCTTCGCCGGTCCCTGCGGTCGGCGTGCGACATGAAGGACATAAAAAAATCTCAAAGCTGCACGCTGGCAGCATAATGGCATTCCCGCGTTTTCCCGGCCGATGGCCGGGGCGATGGCGATGATTCGCGCACGGCTTCGTTGCGCGCAACTTCAAGCTCGGCGCGCGCGAGGGAAACGTCGCTCGCTTCCGCGTCCCGTTGGAAATATACGCGAATTCAATCGGAGTCGCTGGCTCGAAAAGGGTTAATCGTTGCCGGATAGCCGGATAACGGGAGAATACGCCAGACATCTCGACTTATCGCCCGCACTAATCACAACGCGGACGTCGCGGGCGCGCAGAGCGGCGGCGGAGAGACGGAGGAGAACGGGGAAAGAGAGGGAGAGAGAGAGAGAGAGAGATAGAGAGAGAGAGAGAGAGAGAGAGAGAGAGAGAGAGATAGATAATAGCGGTTGAGGGAGGATAGAGGGAAGCGTGGGATATAACGTCACGCCCAGCCCTCGTTTCGGGCTGAATACGTCGGATTTAACTCGATGTAATTAGCGATTACAGATTACCCTTTCGTCCATTAGCATGGGCCGCGATATGCACCGGCGTAGCCGCGCTCGCTCGCTCTCTCGTCTGCGTCGGCTTGTTCATGTAAATGCGTCGCATACATACAGATTAGGCGTTTCACCGGAAACGGAGGCCTACGCGTGGCCACGCGCGCGCTCGGAGCGGGGCCCCGGTAATTTCCGAAATTTCCGCGCCGACTTTTAGCGTAGCGTTGCGTCAGTCTCTGTTGCGACCATAACGGACCGTCCATGCGGCTCTACCAGTGGCGCGTGTGTCAATTTTCTACGGCAAATACACGGCCATTTCAACGGGCGCGTAAGTACGTGAGTATGTGTGTGTGTGTGTGTGTGCGTAGTAATTTTGAAACAACGTTTAACCATTTTGAAACATAATGAATTGAGCATTCGACTAAGTGAGGTTTATTGACTTCGAATATTTGGCCCTTCGCGTTTCATTGCTCTCATCGCTGTGTATCGTTCATGACTGCTGTAAATGGAGTTTATTTCGACGACTAGCGCGCGATATTACGTTATGCTCCGCTCGCGCCCGCGCGCCGCTGATTAAATAATTGTATGTAAAACCGTAATAACAATGTTTACGGGACACGACCTCTCGGATCACACGCGCGTGAGAGAGAGAGAGAGAGAGAGAGAGAGAGAGAGAGAGAGAGAGAGAGAGAGAGAGAGAGAGAGAGAGAGAGAGAGAGAGAGAGAGAGAGAGAGAGAGAGCGAGAGACAGGAAGAGAAAGAGCGTCGGACGAACAAGTGCGGAGCGGGCGGGCGGTACGGACGGTTTTAAACTTTAATTCCCGTCGTTTCGAAAATGCGAACGGCAGATCCGCGGAGAGAGGATCCAAAAGGTTCCGCGCGCGCGCGTCCGTGACGGCGGCGGCGGGGATTTATCCTCCGCGCGCGCGGTGTGACCGAAATTAAATAAATCCTCATCTTATTAGGTCGGGGAGCGCGGTTAATTTTCTTGCGCTGTTAAATTGATGCCGCCGTCTGTGCGGATTTAACGAGCGCGGTTACTAACCGCTTTGCGGCTGAACCCTTTTAATCACACGTGCGTCCGAAATGCACTCGATGGCCGGCCATTAAATGGACGACACATCCATATCTCAAAATTACTACTCTCTCTTTCTCTCGTTCGGCGAACGGACTCTGCGTCCGTATGAAAAATACATCGCGTCGCGTCGCGCTGCGTTTGTTTTCCTCTTTTGTTTCATCGCACTCAGCGGTCTTGCGTGATGACCAATTTGGCCGGCATCGCGCTAATCGCCAAAGAGAACGGAAAACCTGCGCGACGCGCGGTCGTCAGCTCGGCGAGAGATAAGCGTCGAGAGGTCGAGTGATATCTCGAAGTGCCTTCAACGAAGATTCGCATCTCCAATTAATTTCCAAAATCCACCGCCGCCGGGATCTTCCCCGTGGCGCCGCCCCCGCCTCTTTTTCCGCTCGCGGAGCGCGATAGTCGAGAAAAACACGTCCCCCGCCCGCTTTCGCTTCCACGTCCGCGTCAAGCGGACTTTGATCATGTTGAACGCAACGCGCGGATTAGCCGACCGAGATTTCCGTGGAAAAAAAAGAGGCCGAAACGAAGGCGACCGCGACACCCCGACGTTTTCCCTTTCATTTTGTTAATGCCGGGATCAGCCGCGAGTATACACAAACACACGCGCGCGCGCGCGCACGCAAACACGTACACCAACGTCGTGCCCGATTTTTTCCACCCTCGACCCTCTCGCCCTCTCCATCCCCGCCCATTCAGCTCGTCGAGGGTTAATAATCCTGACACTCTGCCTTTTCGACGCCGGGCGTCGTCCCGGAGGTGCTCATCTCTCCTTTCCCCCGTCTCTCTCCCTCTCTCTGTCTCTCTCTCTCTCTCTCTCTCTCTCCCTCTCTCCCTGATCCAACTTGCCAGGGTGCGCGCAGTGCTATTTGCAGTGCACGGATTTCGCGTTTACAAACGACCCAGGCGTGCAGAGCGTGCGCGGAAATGGAATTCGCTTTTTGCGCGCCGCGCCAGGAACACGGGAGTGCTCCGGGCGCGTGCCCGGTTGGCGATGGCGACGGCGTAAGTAGGTAAGTGCGCACCCCCCCCCCCCGGAATGGCCGGCGGGATTCAGCAAGGTCTGAGGGTTCTCTCGCGTGCACGCGCGCGCGTACGAAAGAGAGAGAGAGAGAGAGAGAGAGAGAGAGAGTTCATTGCGCGGACGCTTCGCGGCGGATTGATGAGGCCGATTTATATCGATATATCGAAGAAGCGGCATAAATCTCGCGCCGCGTCACGCCGCCTCCGTCCCGGCTACATCGCCGTACCCTGACCTCGCCCCAAGTTCTTCACGCGCTCCGGCGTGAGAGGGAAAGATCGCCGAGGAGAGGAGAGGCGGATGGGGCGGGGGATCTTTTCCATTCTTTATCCGCGATTTACGCTCGGCCCGAAGGCAAACTTTCCACCGAGGGGGGTCGCAGCGCGGGGGGCGAGGGCGAGAGAGAGAGAGAGAGAGAGAGAGAGAGAGAGAAGGCGAAATTTCGTGCCGTGACTCGACGGAATTTATCGAGTAGAATAGAATAACAATTTATGATACGCCGAGGAGTCTGACGGTCCTCCGAGAGAGTTTCGGCGAAATTTTACGAAATTTTAACATTTCGGCGGGGTAACAATCCACCGATTCGGGCATTACGTCCGCGCGCGCGGTGCGCGCGAGCGGGAGGGAAAAGTGCGCGGGGAGCGGGGAGGAGGGATGATCCAAGGGAATAGGAGGTATTTTATCCTGCGAATAGGAGCGCACACACCGCGCGGATATCTCTCCGGAGGCCGCGTTAAAGCTACTAATTAATAGTAAATTAAACCGTTAGTGCCGCGCAGCGCACTACGATTTATGCTCCTTAACTCGCGTGCGAATAGTTACGTCGGCCGAGTATTTCACGGAGATTTAAAGCCCGGGGATACGCAGTAAACCCTATTCCGTCTACTAATTTCCCCCCGTTCCTCGCCCCCGCCTCCCTCCCTCATTCGCCTGCTCCGCTCGCCCACTCCCCCGCCACTGTTATTGTTATTTATTTCTCTTTATTACGGCGCGCCCGCGGACGGATGTCGGAGAGAGCCTCCCCCCCGGGGAATATAATAAGCGTACGTCTTGTTCCGCGACCTAAAATGGCCCGACGCTCGCAGCGGAGAGCGATATTGCGCGGAAGCGGAGAGCGAGCGCGCGGCCGGCGCGGCGGCCGCAATTGTGCGCGACACTGCGCGACCGCGCGAGCTAGCTATCTCTATCCGGCTAACTCGCCTGTCGTCGTCGTCGTCGTCGACTCAAGTGCGCGACATTTGCATTTCTATCTCTCTCTCTCTCTCTCTCTCTCTCTCTCCGCGATCTCCATTTTCTGCGCCAGCTAAATTCAAAGAGCCATTACTCTCGCAGCGCTCGCATCTCGCGGACGCAAGAAGCGCGCCGACGGCGAACGACGGCGACCGCGACTGCGATACCGATGGAACCCTCTAATAAGGATTTAATGACACTCGTCGACGATCTCGCTGCCGATTTCGCTGGATTTCTCGGCGTATTTACTCCATCGCGTCGTAATAACGAGGGGAGCGGGCGAAAACAGAAATCGAAAACGGAAATTGAAAACGTCATGTTCGATCGAGAAGTGTCTTCCACTTTCCGGCATCCTGCAGATAACTGTGCGACTTCGACGCGCGTGCAGGGACGACTCATCTTCCGAGCTGACGCGAATCCAACGCGAACTTTCGCGCGAGATGCACGTCGAAGGTCGCGCGTCCGGGACCGCCGCGGCGAAGGTACGAAAATCGACTGGCTTTATCTAGCCCGACCATCACGGCTGCAAAGAGGAAAACAAGACGGCGTTACGTGCCGCGTCCGTGGCCGCTTATGTTGCCGGCGAAATACGCGCGCTCAATTTCGGTCGTCGCCGCCGCCGCCGCCAAGCTGCTATCGACTGCAGTCCATTTCGCTAACGAGCGGACGATAGATGATGCGCGCGCGAGCCGCACACACAACCTCGTGTTTCTTCCTCTTGTAATTAAATCTCCGCGCGGAGAGTAGCCGACAAGTCGGGCCGCGCGGGCGCGTCGGCCGCTGGGAATTCCGCACGCGAGCTTCACAAGCAGCGCGGGGGCACTCCAGCGCGCGCGAGGCGACCAACGAAAGCGCGATCTTTGCTTCTCTTCATCCTCTTCATCCTTCTTCCTCTTCTGCCTATTTTTCCCCTTTCTTTAATCCCGCCGAGCGGTCCGCCGCGCCGCGCCGCTCCGCTCCGAGGCAGAAACCGCTGAACTTTCGAGTACTTTGATACGCGACCGGGGTACCCAACCGCGTTAACGACGCCCTTTGACCCTTCGGACCGCGCCGGACGGGGATGGGCATTGGCCTTTAGGGCACCTGCGGCGTTTATGCCAAAAATTCGAGCGGCGGGATATTACGTGCCGTATTACCGCGTCGCGTCGCCGTAACCTATTCCGGCTTTTGATGTAAATGCATTAACTAGCCGACCGCTTTTTGTCAGACGACATAAAAGCACGGTCTCCCCGCCCTCGCCTGCCTGCCTGCCTCCCTCCCTCCCTCGCTCTTTGCTCTCTACGTTTTTGCCTATCTCATCCGCGCGCCTTTTTCATACTCTCTGCTAATTTTTTATGTATTCTTTATACATGTTAATAACGACGGGACGCGTTCATCGTTAATTCATCGGCAAGTCTGACGAGTTTCGCTTTAGAGTCTCGCCGACGCTCGGCGACGCGGCGAGCGTGTGGAGCGTTCTGGAACGTCAGCTGAGCGGTCAGCTGTTAAAGCGCGCGAGTGGGGGCAAGGCCGCGTCCCAGCCTTCAGGCGTAAACACGAGATGTGCCGGGATGCCCCCACCACCGCCCGTGCGACTCGGCAGATGGCGCTAGTCTAGTTCGGTAGCGCCGATCGTTCCACCCACCGTACATAGCGTGACTTGATAGGGTTAGTATCTTCGATTCTAGCAATCGCACCGGCTTGGAAAAAAGCCACAGAGACTCTGTTCGCGCTTCGATAGACGCGATAACGCGTCCCTTCGCAGTATGGGGTTGAAATTTTCGCGATGGAACGGGAGTATATCGAACGTCCGCAGCCTCGAGGAGAAATCGGCCAGCGATGTGAAATGTGAGTTTGCCACTTTAATTAATAACATGAAAGAATGAAGCTCCGATTTCTAACGTGCATCTTAATATTAACGAATATGAGTTCCTAATGGCTGTTAATATCGACGCGTTATATAAAGTGCAATTAGCGATAACGGAAATAACAGCGCGGGAGGTCTCTTCTCACTTTGATGTCTTCCTAACCTAACCTAACCTTCTCGTGGATTTCTCTCCGAACTCTCTCCGAGACAATCGGTTCTCCCGCAGTAATGGCGCGATCGCTTGAAAAACTTACACGTAAATTGGATCTGATCGCTTGAAAAACTTACGTATTAGCGCTTTACACCCGGCGATATTATCTCTCCATTTGCCCGTCTCAGCATTTATAGTTGCTTTTACCACCACTAATCTCAATTTTACTCTGTAATCCCTTCGGATAAAACACACACACTCTCTCTCTCTCTCTCTCTCTCTCTCTCTCTCTCTCTCTCTCTCTCTCTGCAGAGGAGAGAGACAGAAGAAATCGGAGCAGTGTTTGGGAAGGGGAAGGGAGGGTGAGGAGGGCTGGAAGCAGTAGTTGGTTAGCGTGCGAAAAAAATAATAAACCCCTAGCTGCAACGCGCGCGTGTACACGGCGTGGATTCGCTCGGCGTGTGATTTTAATTCGCACGCAAATATGCATATACACCGCGCGCGGCCGCACTAAATGGCGGCGCCATATCCGCGGGGCGGCGCGTCTACTAAAAAAATTACGTTCTCTGTAAATTTAATTAAATCGCGCGCATGTCCGAAAGGCGACACTTAATTGAGGCACCGCGCCGCACCTGCGCGCATCTCAATTAAGTCTCGCAATTACGCCCGCGCATTTTTTACGGCTCGTACCTGAAACTCGAGCGGAGGCTCGGCGTCGGTGTCCGCTCGTCGACGCGACTCGCGCCGATCGGCTATTATCTGCTCGGCGAAACGCCACGGTGCGCTCGAGCGCTCCGGGATGGCCGATAATGCGCCGGTCCCGATATTGCCAAGAATAGGCGGGCGAAGTGCAAATGACGAGATGCGGCAGTGGGGAAATCATTATGTAATCAAGGAGCGGCTTGTGCACGTCGACATGCGGCGAAAGAGAGATAAAGAGAGGGGGGAGGGGGAGAGAGAGAGAGAGAGAGAGAGAAAGAGAGAGAATGAGCGAGAGGCAGGATCGGCGGCGGCACTATTTGCTCCCCTTAACGCGAGAGGCGTTAAATCGCTGCTCTTTCAGCGTGTCGAATGTGTAAACGCCGGTGGCCTCGTGGCGAACCGATTTGATTAGCTCATTCGAAGATCCTACACCGTGCTCTTTATCGGCCGATTTTTCGTCGGTGTTTCACTACACCGCCGAGAAGCACGCGAGCCTCGCATTTAACAGCTTCGCAGAAGAACGCCTCTCCTTTTTTTGCTCAACTCGAGAGCCCGAGGAAGAATGTCCGCTCTTTCGCGCTCTTCCCTTCTTCGCCGTCGCGGCTTGTACAACAACAACAACAACAACAACAACAACAACAACAACACGCGAATTAATTCACGAGTGACTTTGCTCCCTCGGCCCTGCCTGTCGATTAATCTCCATCGAGTCTCAGTCGAACCTCTCGAATCGATGTTACAACATTGTGTTTCCGTTCCGGACGCGGACGTTTATTAAGCGTCGCGTATTTTTGACAAGCCCTTTCTCCGCGCGCTGGTGTCCTCGGCTCGTTTCGCTCATCGGTTTTCGCCGTCCCTGTCGATAGTGGAGCACTGCTCCCTCTCCCTTCCTCCCTCCCCCCCTCTCCGTTCTCTCTCGCCGCGGCAATCATCCGTCCGGCAATCGTCGCGCTCAATCATCCGTCGACGATGCATACATCGGCCGTGTGCACCGAGTGTTACTCACTGCACCCCGACAATGATACAGTCGTACTCGCGCCAGCAGCAACATGGCAGCTCCCGCTGCCTGCCAATCGATTGGATAATGATATCCTTGTCTCTGCCGCGGGAATTAGTCCCGCCGGACGGACGAGCGGCCGGCCGGCCGACTCGACCGGCTCGGCGGACCGTTCGACGCGTTTTGCTCGAATTTCTGCCGATCGCGCGAAAATTGCTAATTTTTCCGCCACTCCATTTATCCGTCGGCCGTCCGAATTAATTCCAGCCCGCATCGAATATACGTCGCCGGCGTTGTTGTTGTGGTTGCTATTGCCGCTGGATTGTTCGCCGCCGCGAAGTGCGCCTGCCAGCTTGCGAAACGAGCATCGTAACGTACGTTCAATATTAGCATATCTGATAAACCGCCGGCTGTTTTCTCTTTTTCCGTTGTAGGCAACGCGCGGAGCGAATCGCGTTTACTCGCGGCGTTGGAAGCGGGGAGAAGGTATGCCGCGAGCATAATTCCTGCGCATTTTCGTCTTCCCGCTTGCCTCCGTCGAAAGCTCTTTCCCGTGCAATACGCAATGCACGCTCTGAGAAGCTTCTCATTTTTGGAGAGTTTTCATTTTTCGGTCGGCTCTCTCTCTCTCTCTCTCTCTCTCTCTCTGTTTGTCGTCGTTGCCGGTTTTTTGTTTGCGATACAAGCACGCTGAAGGTTTCCGTTTATTCGCCGCATGGAAGCGAAAGGCGCGCTACGAGAGGATAATTCTCTCTCTCTCTCTCTCTCTCTCTCTCTCTCTTGCGGTCTTGCTTCTCCTTCCCTCCTCGCCGAAAGTTCTTTTTCGTCTAACGCTAATTCGCCCTGTGGGAAACTTCTCGTTTTTCCGTCAAATATTTCCGACGACCGAGACTGGTCGCTTTAGCAAACTTTAGTTGACGACGCGTATCAACAACGCGTACCCGCCTACGATTTACTCTGTTAAGAACTATCGCCAGCCGATATCAATTTTCCGCTCAAATAAAACGAAATAGTAAAGAAAAAAAAAAGAAAAAAAAAAGAGGTGGAAAAAGGAAACGAAAGCGGAGATATCGGGAGTACTCGTTAGTCGCGCTAACATTCTCGAATTTTTCCGCGATGGGCGACGTTGCGGCTGGGGAAACCTCTTTTTTTTCCCCCAACCGTACTCTCGCTCTTCCGTCCGTCCGCAGGGCGCTGCTCCTCCGCCGCAAATCCATCAAATTCCCGTTCGAAAAAAATGGACCTCAAATTCGTCAAAGAGTCTCCCATTAAAATTTCGCTCGGTGCTAATGGAGTATGGCGCGGCGTATATTAGTTTTCCATTCGCCCGGGCGGCGAGTATTAATCGCTTCTCTCGATACGGCAATAATGGGGCCCCGAAAAAAGGCCGATCGAGTCCTCTATTCGTTCCACCCCACCCCTCCCTCCCTCCCGCCCCCAACTACCACCCGCCGCTCCTCGTCGTTTTAATCAGGTCAACGCTGCGCGGCGAAAGCGACGCGGAAAGCGACAGTCACCGATCGCTTTGGAGAATTTCGACCGACCGATCGTTGGTTCGCTTGTTTGCTCGTTCGATGCGTGCGTCGTGTCGCGGACGCGACACGCCTATTCTTCTGTCGGCCGGATTTATCGATAACACTCGTCGATCCCGACGAAACGCCGCGCGCGGAGCGCTCCGGGAGGAGCGCAGCGAAGTCGCCGCGACCCGCTGTCGACCGACTTTCGCACGATTTTTGCGTTCCGCCGGCGAAACCGCGCGCGTCAAACGACCCGTCCGCGGCTGTCGACGCAATTTCGTGACATTTTTTCCCGTGCCTCGTGCGTTTTTGTCGCGGCGTGCGAGCGTATGCGAGCGAGCAAACGAAACGAGGACGTTAATGCGCGCGTTAATTGGAACGCTCGCGCGAGCGAGAGAACGCGCGGCGGGGAAAAAAGGATCCAGAGACGCGAAACAGCGATTTCGAAATTGCCGGCATCGTGACGGGGAAAGCACGGGGAGGAGGCGCGGCGCGCGGAGGCAAAGGCGAGGGGCTCGGTAATCTCCCCTCCGTGAGCTCTCATTGTTCGGCGTATAACCGATTCGTTCCCAGAGAAAATTTGCCGTGCGCGACGTCGGAAGCGGCGCGCGCAATTCGATTGTCCCACCCGCGCCTCGTAATCGCGCGGGAGAAGGAGGCGGGTGTTCCCTCCGAATCTGCGATTTTCGCCGAATTCTGCCGCTGGACTATCTCGGATTAATCTCGGAAAGAGCGTATTTTGGTATATCATAATAGTATTATTATCAATATTAAGAGCGGAACAGGGGGGAAGCAAAAATTTCCCCCCGGAAAACGCGATGCAGCAGCGATTACGGCTCGCTTGGCCGCAAGCAGGGGCAAAGATAACAATTGAAGAACACGAAGCGAGAAGATTGCCGCTTAATCCAACTCGGGAAGAATGTTATGAGATATATTCGATAATCCGTAATATCGGATTTCTCGTCGGCTAAAGTGCGCGGGCGATTGATTGGCTTAAATTTCCCATAATGCATCCGACGCATAATCCTGCCAAAAGATTCGATAATTGTACATGCTTTTTCGGTAAATCTCTCTCTCTCTCTCTCTCTCTCTCTCTCTCTCGAAAGTAACAATATACCCCGCAGCTCAACACAACGACACAATAACGGGTACAGCCCCCGCGGTATTTTCCAGCGAGAAGCAGACACAATGCCCGCGTACGAAGGATAATACACTCGAATGAAAAACAGAGGAGGAGAGAGAGAGAGAGAGAGAGAGAGAGAAAAGAGGAACAGAACGCGATATAATGCGCTTAACGACACAACGTCAAAGATATCTCCTCGAATCCGTATCGGCGCGGGCGCACGGGCGCGATGCTAAGGAAAATAAAAAAGAGGGAAGAAAAAAAGAGAAAAAAAGGGGGGAGAGCGGGGAGTAGCGCAAACGAAGGTAATTGAAAAAAATAACAAACAGCGCCGTTGCGGGCGCGTGCATGCGTGCGCGCGCGGAGAACGCCCGTCCAGGTTTCGCTATTTTCCTTTTTTTTCTTTTTTTTTTCGGCCGACGGAATGAAAGGGGTGGATTTTGTTAGAGGCCGCCGCTGCTCGTTCTGTCGGGCGCGGCAATATAAGTCTCGTCGCGCGGGCGCACGCCCGCGTGATTCCCAGTTCGATTTACGCCTTTTATTCAAATTTAAATCTCGAGTTATGAGCTGGTACCTTTTGCCCGTGCACACTACCCGGTGCATGCGCGTGTGCGTTTATGCAGCGTGCACGCGCGTGTGTACAAACCCGCCCGCGGATGTGTACACACGGAGCGGAGTCGCGGCGTTCTCTCGGACAACTTTTTTCCCGGCCGGGACCGGCCTTTGCCGGTCGGCGCACACCCGTGCGAAACATTTATGTGCGTGTTAATTGAACTCTCGTCTCGCCTCCTTCCCCTGCTTCCACTCGCACTTTTCCCTCTTTCCGCAACCCCGCTCGGCGTATCGATGTGACGCGACGGGGAATAAAAATCGGAAAGACGGCCGCGCGAACACTTGGGGTGCGCGACGTGACGTGACGGCTGCCACCGGTCGGTTCGTTCGCCAGCTGTGGAGACCTGCGGCGCACACTGCACATCGACGTCGTTATGAGCGTCTCGATTAATTCGAGATCCGACGCCGTGCCGCCGCGAACAGATGCGGCGGACGCGCATAGCGCATAGCGTGCGTTGACAGAGAAACGTCATCTGGATCGCGATCTTTTGCCGTTCGACGTGCCGTGAGACACGAGATGTGTCTTTTGCACGCCGCAAGATTCACTCCCGACAGCTAAAGCGTGAAGTATGCATGTGTGTGTGATTGTTTGTGCGTGCGTATGTATGTGTGTGTGTGTGTGTGTGTGTGTGCACGTGCGCGAACGTTAATTGAACTCCGCATCGAGAGCGAGGGAAAATAAAGCTCGAACGGACGCGCAATTTTAAACGGGTGAAACGCGGTATGTTTTTGGAAATGAATCTCCCCTGGGGATTTCCAGCTCCGATACGCGGCACAAGCGGTCGATCATTCGCTCGCGGAATTCATTAGCGACATTGTGTCGCGCGTAATGCGAAAGGAACGTTCTTCGAGTGGTCCAAGTCGGGAACGAGCCGCGGGCGGAAATAAAGGCGCAATATTTCCAGAGTTCGGCACCGCGATTTTCCGCGCCGCGAAACTTTCCGCGAGCGTTTCAGCGCGGCGTTCATCATCGAGAAATTTTTAAGCGCGCGTCCATTAGAGGAACCGCGCGCTCAGTGGAGATTTTTTTTTCCCAGCTGACGATGGTGGAAATCAAAGATTCACGTCGCTCGATGACAGATATAGAGACAGCGAAGTCGCGAAATTCACGTGGGATCACGTGCGTGCGTGATAAGGCGACATTAAAGCGACAAAGAAGAGAAAAGGAAAACACAAACGAAAAGAGAAGAAAAACAACCGTCGGATAATTATCCGCCGTTCGGTCTCTACTTTGAAAGCGGGTCCTGGGTCGCCCGATTTTTCGGTCGACGAGCGATTGTTCATTTGCGAGATTTAATATCGAGAGCCGCTTTGAGAGGATACAATCTCGATCCCGCTGCTCAACGGCGCGGCGCGGCCCGACACGTCATTTTCCTCGAGGGCCATTCTAAATTCCGTTCATCTGAAAATTTTATTAGTTCGGGAGTCGCTTTCAGCGCGAGCGCGAGCGGGCGCCGCGCGAGTGCGTGCGTGCGTGCGTGCGTGCGTGCGTGCGTGCGTGTGTGTGTGCGCTCGCGCTTAAAGCAAAACCTTGATTATACACCCAGGCTGACGATAACGCGATCGATGTAAGCTTTCCCAGTTTTCCCCTTTCGTTCGAGTTATAACGCGACGCAACCACTCCGCCCGTTGGGCGTGCACGCACACACGCACGTACGTACGCGGATGAAGCAGCCTCGCGTAACGATTTCGGTCGCAACTTTTACCAGCCGCCGCCGCGTTGTGCTCTTTTTTACTCCATTCGTGGGCGCGCGCGCGCGCGCGAACACACACACACACACACACACACGAGTCCACGTCTCGCCCGTGCACGTGCACGCCGAGAGCATTAATATGCGCGCGCTAATTGAAGTCCGTCACGGCTACGTGTCGAAGTTGATACGGTCGTAATAACTCGTCGAAATATACAACGGATTGCTTTCATTTTTCATCCCGCCGCGCGCCAGCCGTTCTCTCTCTCTCTCTCTCTCTCATCATCATGAGGAATTATCGTCGCGCTCTCGTGCCGTGCATATCTTTTTTTTTGTTTCAGATTTAATGTATCGCTCCTCCTCCCCCTCCTCCTCCTCCTCCTCTGCGTCACACGCTTCAGCCTCACCAGGTGCGTGTCTATGCGAAAAGATCAAAACTTCGGGCGATGAGTATTGATTGACGAGATGCCAGTTTTAAGTGTTTCAAGAGGTGAAATATTTTGCGCAAACGCGACGAAGAAACGCGAGAACTCCTGAAATAATAGGCAAAAAATGTAAACATAACCTTCCCATCGGTTATCGAGCGATCAACGCCGTGCGGACCTCAAGGAGAGGTTACCGCGCTGTGAATCGCGGGTCTCGGGCGTTATTGTTGTTTGGAGCCCCGGCGGACGACACACGTGCCGCGTGAGCTCTTTGTCATTCTTGCCGGGTCAATATTTCAATTTCGAGATAATTAGTCGGACTATCGTGGACATCGTGTTTAACATGCGCATCTTCGATCGAATCATATCTACGCGAGTGTTAGAGTCAGCGTGTTAGTGACAGTGTTACGATGGTGTAACCAGGATGCTGGGTCGAGAGAAGCCAGGACAAAGGACGATGGACGCAGGAGAGCGTGACGCGCATAACGACGCGCATCATGTATTATCAGGTGTGCCGAATTATTTATTGTACACGTTTCCGCTTTTTACGCGCGTTTGACGAGCTTTCCGAGAGTGAAGAGACACCCGAGTCGAAATTTATAGGTCGACATTCATGGCTCGTCATCACGTCGTCATACGACGAATGATTATAATTTCGTTAATTTCCGATTACTTGACAACCTGTAGCCGTACTTATTACATTATTTTATACAAGAAATATTAATGCGGCGGAGTACCTCAATTGATCGTGCTCTTAATCAAAGATTCTGAATAATTCATAGCTGTGAATATTGGCCTTAAAATTTAAATAATGATTTTGATTTAAATAATGAATACTGACTTTCACGTCTAATAATGCTCGTCTGGTCGCGAGAACAACTACGTTTACGTATAGTACCGTTTTCTCTTTCATTGTTCTCACGGAACGTGAATTTAGATCTCTATTGATAAACGTGTTAGCATTATTGGACACAATTGTTTCTTTTTCGCCTGTTTACAGCTTCTCGTCAGCTCTTTTCAGAGCTAGAAAGTTTATCGACACTTTCGACTCAAAAAGAAAAAAGATTACGAAAGACAAGATACCCCGCACCCCTCGTCCATCTCTTATTTTTCCTCTCATTTTTACCTTTTGTCAGATTATTAATATCTGATTATCTCGCACGCTATATTATTTGCAGTAGAATAAATGAGATAATTAATATGGTTTTACCGACTGGAATCAAGATAAAGTTTAAGTGAAGATGAAAGAATATTGAGATAATCAAATGTTGAATAATAATCTTCAAATGAGTCTTCCTTTAAGACTCAGCATCAAGGAACCAAGAATATTCAACACGAAAAGAAGGTCAGTAAACAATCATTTACCGCGGAATAGATCAATAGCTGTAACGTTATATCTTGAAATTCTTCATTGACCCTTCAAGTTTGACGGAACTTGCAGGCTTGATGTAGAATTAAAATTTCGACTCGGAGATTCGCGCGTTTTTCTTCTTTGTAGCTCGTGAGATGTTTCAAGACTTCGGATTTTTCGGACATCTCGGTCCGTGACAGCGCATTTCGAAATTTCATTATTTTTCACAATGTTTAGTGATTATAATTTATAAGTTTTGTTGGCACGTTGCGTGCGATGAAAAATTAAATTAGTAGGAATTTAAAATAATTAAGCACGAGACAATAACGTAATTAAGTAATTCAAAAATAATATAAAAAATAATTTGGCCACTCGTAAGTGAGGATTTCCAAATTTAAGGATTAAAAATGAAATTAGCAAGAACTAGGACAAATAAATTAGGAATTTTCTTTTTATATATGATGCCATCTTTCTATAACGTTCATACATAGTAAGAGATACTGAACAAACACGTACAACGTTGAACCGTTAAATAAGCGAAAATTAGCGAATGATTACGCGCAATATTACATATACACGCCCGTCGCTTCCGACTATCATTCAGAGCTGGATATAATTTTTATCCTCGGACATTTATTTCCGCTCGGTTGTAACGCGCAATCGTCGCGCAACACCGCGTTTTCTTATCGCTATCTGTCCATCCGTCTAGCTTTCGACGTTTCGACCTGATCTGCCGGAGCGCTTTCGTACAAACTCGGAATAATATTTTCGTTTCTCTAAATGAATATACATACAAAACATCGCGAGCTCGCGGCTCGCTATTTTCGCGTCGCATCTGTTCCCTCTGGTCGCAGCGTCACCGCACGATCCCGTTCGCGAGCGGACACCGTAACGTGTGTATCAAAACTGTTCCGCGCGACACCCAGAAAGGGTCTGGAAAATATTTTCCAGGAGCATCATTAATATCCTGTCCGCTGTGTGCGCGTCCGACTCGCTGTTTATGACACACATCCATCAATGCGCGTCCTGACCGAAATCGGTCGGAGTTTCGTGCGATTCACGCAAACAACCCGGCATGCATTCGTCTTGAGAGGGAGGACGGGGTCGGTGAGGGAAAGTTGAGAGGATAGAAACGCATGTGAATGAGCGAGCGAGAGGAGAAGACGCAGCAGGGTGAGAGAGAGAGAGAGAGAGAGGGGGGAGGGAGAAGGGGAAAAAGAGACGAGGCGAAGCCGGTGGCTTCGTACACGCGGCTGAATATTTTTATGGCAATATCGCCGGCCCGTTTGTATTCCGACTGTCGGGCCGCAGTCTATCGACATTCGCTCGATACCGGAGGCAACCGCTCGGATACGCACACGCGCACGCATATAAACACACACGCGCGCGCGCGCATACACGTGTGCATCGGAGGGAAACGGCGCGCGTTGCTCCTTTTCCGACGAGAATGAAAAATAACGTCGTGGAATCTGTTTTCACCCGCCGTTAAAAGCGCAACCTTCGCTCTCCCCTCCCCCCCCCGTTCGATATCCCCGCATCGCAACGTGGGGGCGCTTTTTATTCGCGGTCACGATAACTTTCGCCCCGTGCGACTTTCATCCCTTCGACATGAACCGATCGTCGTCGTCGTCGTCGTCGTCGTCGTCTTCGTCGCGATTTTACCCGCGCACGACATTTCCGCTTGACCGACGGCAGCAGCGCGCGAGAAATAACGAGCGGTATGGGCAGGCGAGGATTGAAGAAATGTGCGGAATGGAGGACGGAACAACGTTCCGCGGAACGGCGCGGGGAAATGACGGTGCGAGGGGCGTAGCAGTACTCCGCGGGTGAAAATTACCGCGAATTATGGATTTTATCGTCGAGCGCGGATCGAACGGATATTTGCGAGAGATTTCGTTACCGCGTCCGGCCGAATGTACCGCCGTGCGGACGCGACCGGCGATGCGTTCCGCCGTCATCAGCGGATTAGAATTTGCCCGATTATATCGTTATGTCCAAATTAGCCGAAGAATTCGACGAGATGGAGCTTTGGAAAACGCAGTTTCACAACCCCATCTCTCTCTCTCTCTCTCTCTCTCTCGCTGAGCTTATTTTCATATTCATCATATTTTCTCCTCGTTAGCCTCACCTATTCCTGTCCCACGTCTGTTTCAGTTCATCATTATCCTCTCACGTCGTTCAGGTCGCGAGACTAATATCGAGCGCAAATTCCCGCTGAAATATTTGTCATCTGCCCGCGATATTTCTGTACACGTGGCAAGGAGGAAATCGATTCTCCAACGCGACGGCGGCATCGTTGATCCTTCGCGGCCACGGCGCGCGCCATGCCAGCTTCAGTTCCGCACGCACGCATCGTATCCCGCGGGGAAAAGTTCGCTAACAAAACGGCCACAATTACGCGAACTTCATAATTGAGAGAACGGCTGCATAGCTGGTTTGTCAAGTCGCCTGTATGACACGGCCGGGAGGAAAGAGGCGCAAGACAAAGGGAGGAACGAAGAGAGTAGAAACAGAGAGAGAGAGAGAGAGAGAGAGAGAAAGGGAGGGAGAGAAACACGACGACGAATACTTATCGCATGCGACGCCCGCGCGTCGTTATCAAAGACACCGTTCGTTATAGTCTCGGCCGCGTAATAATTAATTTCTCGCGGCGGAATTATAATTTCCTGCGCGGCGTCTCTGTATTCTTCGGCGTTGCCATTCTCGACGACCGGATGATCAGTCTCGACGATTCTGCCGGCAACTTCGAGGCAGAGAGAGAGAGACAGAGAGAGAGAGAGAGAGAGAGAGAGAGAGAGAGAGAGAGAGGAGAGAAAAGGGGCGACGGAGGGAGGGAAAGAGGACTCGAGAGACGTCTGCGAATTTCGTGCTACTAATTTCACGCCGAGACGGTCTCGCATACAAAATAACTCGCGGAAGAATCATCTTATCGGGGATTATACACTCGAACGCGACACACGTACCGGATACGTATCTGTCGCGTTTCCAGTCGCAAATCTTTCTCTCTCTCTCTCTCTCTCTCTCTCTCTCGTAGAATTTTTCTCCGGCAAGAGGAGCCAAAAATATGCGGAAGCTCAGTCGTTCGCGAATAAATTCAGATCGTTCCTCTTCGCTGCCCAATTTTTCTCATTCACGACGTTAGGTATCCCGTCGACCGACGCGCATATACTTGAAACAAAAGGTGAGGGAGAAAATATGGCTTTTCACGGGTCTCGAACTCCAGTTCATTCGATTTTCACGCGACACCCCTCATCCGGGATCAATATCCGACGATTGCAACGTCTCGATGTCGATGGGCGCTATTTATTCGGCCGGACGATCCCAGCTCTTTTTACTCATTTAGATATCTCGTCAACGGCGCGCATATTCTTGGAAAAAAAGAATGGGAGAGGAAATACGGCTTTTCACAAGTTTTGAAGTTCAGTTCGTTCGATTCCCGCGACATCCCTCATCCGGGATTAATATCCGACGATCGCAACGCCTCCGCGCAGATAGACGCTATTTATTCGATCGCGCCGAATTCACCGTCGCTCCGTCGCGTCGCTGCGCCGCGCCGCGGCCGGGGCGGGCGAAATGCCGGCGCCGGGATTTTCGCGGCTTTATTGTCTCCTTTCGTTCGCAGTTATCGCGCCGCTACCTGGTGAAATGCGATCGCTGCCGTCGCACATCGCATCGGGGCTGATAAGTCGCGAACGTGACGCGTTTATATCCACGGCTCTCGGTGCAAGATGCTCGCGGCAGACTCTCGAGCGATAGACGGGCTCGGGACTTCGAACGCGCTGAAAAGTGAAGACAGTGAATTCAAGCGGCGCCGAGGGGAGGATGGGAAAGAAGTAGAAGAGGCGAAGGGGGGTGGGGGAGAGGGAAACGAGAGAACGAGAGAGCGAGCACGTTCCGGCATCGTCGGGACGCGGAGTGGATGTGGCACGAATTTTACACCGGATGTGCGAGACGTTTAATACGGTACATCGCGCGAATCAATTCTCCAGAGAGAATAAAACGACGGATTAATATCGGCCCGTGTTCCGCGCGTGCGACTTTTATTGCTCTCTGCGATATCCACTCGCGAGGTCGATTCTTTTTTCTAGCTGTTATTAATGCGCGCGGACACGTGGACAAAGCGACAAGAGAGATAGAGAGCGAAGGAAAGAGAGCAAAAATAGGGAGCGGAGAGAGAGAGAGAGAGAGAGAGAGAGAGAGAGAGAGCTGCGTGAGAGAATATTTTCTGAAGGGTTCGATAAATACTCGCGTATCACGAATCACGGGCTGGAGACGTGTCAGATTAAGTCGATCTATCTAAAAATAAGCGGGCATTAAGCGCGCAGCTGTAGCGAAGTTAATCCTGGACTGAAATATAGATCGCGATCGCGCGTTTAAATAAAATACGAAAAGGTAACGTCCCAATATTTTTAAGCGGGCGATTCGCCAGCCCGATCCCTCGCCCCCGTCATTCACCCTCCCCCCTCCCCCGCCGTACGCCTGGGCGTTCAATAAACGCCCGGAAACGGACAAACGATCCCGCGGTCGGATTTATGTTCCTCTGGAAACGGCCGAAAAAAAAATTGACGGCGTGTCACTCTTCCCGCGAGAACGGCGGCAACGGCGAGACGAGGAACACGGTAATGGTGGAAGTTTTTCAAGGAGCAGCCATCGCTTCCGCGGCGCGCGATCGCACCGGGGCGGAGGGTTCGTCGTCGTCGTCGTCGTCGACGTCGTTTCCTCGGATATTTTCCAACGACTCTTTTCTCCCGCACGTTCCACCATCATCACACCTCTATCTCTTCCCCCTCACCCCCGTCACTGTCCCTTTTTTCATCGGTAATTTCCATAAAACGTCCCCACGCAATTGCGAGTCGTCGCGAATTCGATTACGACGAGCCGTTTGTGCGACCGCGAGTATGCGATGCGTGCGGGCGTTCCTTTTTGTTTTTTGTTTTTACTTTTTTGATTAAAATCACCGACTCATTGTCGGCCCGCCGGTTCGGTTTGAAAAAAAAAAAATAAAAAATAAAAAAATAAAAAAATGAAAAAAAAAACCGAACGGAGCCATGCGCGCGAGACGGTCAGCGCCGAAATTATTATTCGCGTAACGATCCGGAATTGCCGCGGCCGGAAAGGGTAACGTTGTTGCAACGCTCAACGCGAATCCGCGAATCCGGGTCGGTTTTTGTTCGGGCAGATTTCCGCGCACGACGTAATGCAGCCCAATTTGCGACAGCTTCGGTGTATATACACACTCGCGCACGTGTGTGGGTATATGTGGGTGGGTGTAGGTGTGTGTGTGTGTGTGCGCACAGTTATGCACGTTTGCGCTTTGCGTAATTATGATAAATTACGTCGGCGCGAGAGGCAACAGAAATATTTATTCCGGCCTACGAAGTAACGAAGCAGACACGAGAGCCTCTAAATTTCATTAAAGTATCGCGAAAACATATTTTTGACTATTCCGTGCGCGTTGCATTAACTAATTAGAGCGTGGGTTTCCCGTTTCACAAAGGAGAAGCGTTTTGCGATGCGGAAAGATTTGCCTCCTCCTTCCGTCTCCTCCTCCTCCTCTCTCTCTCTCTCTCTCTCTCTCTCTCTCTCTCTCTCTCTCTCTCTCTCTCTCTCTCTCTTCTCGATACGTGCAAAATAATGGGCGAGTATCGAATAAACGGGTGTGAATGGTATTAAAAGCGCACGAGTGTATTAATAAGTTCACATTAATTCCTTAATGCGCAACACAGTCCACTTCACACGGGCCGCGTCACGTTTTCCCCGCTTCCCAAACATTTCTCACTATGTTATCCGTATTAGCGGACCTTTCCGGCTGCACAATGTGCGCACCTGTGGGAATTTTAAAAACGCAATTTACATCGAATTGTAAGCAGCGCGCTCGCAATGCTCCGCAAATCCGAGGAGAAGTCCAGCTCTCCTTCTTCCTTTCTCCCCTCCCCCGCTCCCTGCCACCCTCTCGCTCTAAATCCGTCCTATTCTCCTCCCTCTTCCACACACCACATACACACACACACACACACATATACGCTTTCTCCCTTTCTCTCGCCGCCCGAAAATCGTTGTACCTTAAATAACATTTTACAGCGGACGTTTATGCACACCGCGCTGACAGAATAGACGGGCAGATTAGCCGACGACAAAATCTACTTAGGCTTCTTCCCCGGCGACGCAGTTTTCAAACTGTCTCGACTGTGCACTACGTATATTATCTGTCTGTTCGCGCAAACGGCGCGGTCGTGTGCGCGCTCCCCCCGTGTAGCTTCCTCCGTCTTTTTCCGCCTCGGCGAAGCGCCGCCGCCGCCGTCGCGCGAAAATGCAATCCCGCTGTCACATATTCTGTCACACTTTGACAAGCGGCTGGTAGGAGGTGCGGAACGTGTTATACGGTTTCAAGTTGAGGCGGTTTCTAGCCAAATACTCACTCTGACTCGCTCGTTCTCTCTCTCTCTCTCTCTCTCTCTCTCTCTCTCTCTCTCTCTCTCTCTCTCTCTCTCTCGCTCGCTTTCTCCTCTCGCACGTATCACGCTCCTCCCTCCTCTCCACGCTCGACGAAACTCTTCGAAATAGGAGCGCCGGCTTTAACTCCTTGAAATTCGCAGCTGGTATTGGTAACGAGGTATTTAAACGCGCACGCGATCCCCTCGCGGTGCAGTCTGCGACTTGGCTCTTCCGCGATTCTTCTCGTCGACGAAACGACGCGTCCGCAGAGTCGGGCTATTCGTTTCCAGACATTCGAAATCGCGGGTCGCTGTCAACTTCGCGCTGCCCGCGACAAGCGCGGCGATTGGTGTGAACAAGTAGCTTCTCAAAACTACATTAATAAATTAATAATTTACGCATTAAGCTAAGAAGGATTTTAGAGTAAGAGCACATGTTTAAAATAAACGGTTCAAAATAATGGATCCGTAAGCTGATCTATTAAAACAAACGGATGCGACTGCATGCAAAATGGAAACGTTCGCAGTAAGGTATCTTTTATTGATTTATTTTCCCAAACTGGGAACGTTCGCTTCAAGATATTTTTTATCGTTTTATTGTCCCTCTGTGTGTGCCACACGCTGACACACGCATACGTCTAAAACGCGGTCGAATGAACCCAATTATTTTAAACGAATTAGAATCCCCTGATATCGAAATAACCGGTGCATATGCCGTTTGATTTTTAATTTGGAATGTTTGGAGTAAAGTGAATTGCTCGCGAGAGACAATTAAACGTTCCGTTCTGGCCGGTGCGCGGAATTCAATTGCGCGAAATCGCTATTTCGTCGTCGTCGTCGTCGTCGTCGTCGTCGTCGCCACCGTTACTTACGTCGCGAGTCGCGGCCTAAATAATATTCGACTGCTGTTCTCGGCTACGCGAAGAGATGAGAAGTCCTGCGTGGAATTTTACCGATCGTTTCCGACTGAGAACCCGATGTCCGCTGACGTCTAAGAGGGTAAGTTCGCTCCGCGATCTCCCAGAGAAATCTTCGGGAGAGATCTTAACTACGAGTGGACGAGGAAGCTCCCACGATCGAAGCGCGCCGTTTCGGTCAAGCATGATTTATATAACTCGCGAACGGGACTTTTAAAGTCGAAATGGAACGGGCTGTAGAGAAAGACTAGAAAGGAGAATGAGAGAGAGAGAGAGAGAGAGAGAGAGAGAGAGAGAGAGAGAGAGTGCGCAATTCTTACGCTCCCATCCCGCGACGGTTGTTACGGCCGGGAATAAAATTGTCGTCGTTTTAAGGAGACGACTCATAAAATACGTGTTAGCGTTTTCGCGCCGCCGCGCCGTGTATCTCATCTTTTTATTCGCGCATTTATCGCTGCAAGACACACGGCGGCTTTATTGGTATTAACGCGTAACCGCGGGCTCTCAGCCCGCGGTCGGCCACGCGGCTACTATCTCTCTCACTCACTCGCGCACGCTCTCTCTAGCGGCCAAGTAAAACGCAGACGTATTTATAATATTGACATTCAGTCTCGCGGGCGTGCGCCGTTCGGGTCGGACGATTTTACTGTTGACGGTAACTGCGAGAGTGCAGCTTCCAAACACTCATCGCGCAAGCGAAGGCCGGACCATCCGGAAGCGGCGGCGCTCGGCGGCGCGGCGGCGGTGGTCTCGCGCCATCGAGAGTGCCGCACGAGGAGCAAAACAACGAAATCCATGGCCGACGGTTATTACACGGGAGTTGGCCGGGAGCGTAATCTTGCTTGCGAGCGAGCGAGTCAGCGGTGGCGGCGGCGATGGTGGTGGCTGGCAGCAGTTCGTTGTCTGCTCGCAAACTGAAACATCGCCTCGAAATATCTAGCGTGTGGCGCGGCGCCATTATCCACCAATTACGCCAATTACCGCGTGAATACGTGACACAAATGCACGGGCCGGCGTAACGTCCGCAAAACGCAGTAACCATTGTAAACACATTAAAGCAAAACTGCACGCGTGCGAACCCGATCCGGCTCTTCATCATCATCGCGCGATACCAGCGGACGAATGAAATCTCGCGCGCGCGCTATCTGCGATGACGAATGGACGAGGAGGCAGGTTAAACAGCGACCGCATGAAATGGTGCTTTTGAAATTCAGCTGAGCAAAATCGCGCACGAAGAGGGAAGAAGAGGGAGAGAGAGAGAGAGAGAGAGAGAGAACGCAGAATCGTACAGAGCCGCGAAATGTAGGGCGACGGTGTGACAGCGGCGGCTGGATAACGATAGCGCGATAGACGAATCAATCGGGCTTCTCCGATCGACGGCGGTGGCTCGATGAAAGCTCGCGTGTCTCGTCGACCGCTGTATTTTCTCAGCTTTTCCGCCGCGCCGGTGCTTCGCCGCCGCTCACCGTTCCCTCGGATTCACTGCCGTCTCCCGCGTGACGTGCTTCGACGAACTTCGCTCGCACTGGCACGTATATTCCACGTGCTTTGACAGGCCGTCGGTAAGAGATTGTGACGTGTTATATTTTTCAACTTAAGGAAATACATATCGCTCGCGAAATTTCCCGGACGAACGACGTACGCGCGCGCGCGCGCGCGCTGGAAAGTCGGGAAAAGCGGCAATGCTTCCGGCGCGAGAGGCGAGAGAAATTTCTTGCGAGAGAGAATCTTCTCGGGACGTGAGTGGATCAGTCGAAGCAAATTGATATGTCGATGAACGTTGATATTAATAATGAAAAATAAGAGAACATTGAAGAGCGAGATTAATAATCGTCCGCGATGTTAATTTCGTTTCTGGCCTCGCGTTGATCCATTTTTGGAGCCTGAAAGCCGCTCTGGAAACGCTCCTCTGCGGAGGAGTCGGACTAATACGATCAGCGGAGCGCCGAAATATCGATATTTCGGGGCGGTATCGGCGGCGACCGGGTGCCTCCTCGAAGACGGTGCGCGCCGACTCACCGCAGGACCTCGGCGCGCCGGTCGAATTCGTCTTTCGGGGAGACAGCGTACACGTCAGGCGGAAAATCGGATTACGTACAAACGCGGGGTAGCTCGGAGCCGGGAAACGAGGCGGCGCTTCAAAGCGACCTGTATAACTAATTACGAGTCTTATCTCGGGCCGCCTAAAAGGCGCTGATTAAACGGGGATTCGTCGCGCGCGCGCGACACGCGATTGAGTTAAGTGTGCAGCGCTTTTGTCGAGACGACGTCGACGTCGACGTCGACGATTCGATCCCCGCGCCGCTCCCCGCCGCTGGTCGATATAACGGCGAGCCAAGTGCGCGCACGTGACAGGACGACGATTATTTTTGCACGCGCTCGCGAGTGCTAATTAAGCGCCCCTTCGACGGACGCTTTCGACGTCGCTCGATTTATTGGCATTTATTGCCGAGACGGCAATTCTCACCCGAACCGTTTCGAGAGTCCGCCTTTTCAGTCGTTCACGAAAAATCCCTCGGGGAATGCTTTCGCGTCGCGACGATATCGCGAAGGTACTTTGCGAGAAAATGTCTCGTCGAACATTTAAATCGCGCCAAGAAGAGAGGGACAAAATTAGAGTCTGAAGACGCAGGTCGATCACGAACGCGCGCGCATCGCGCAAATAACGCGCGAAGCCGAGCAAGCTGTAAAATTTACGTACGGTGCGAGAAGCGCAACGTTCGCTCAATGTTTTCGCTGGAAATTAAAGATGTAAGTCGCGCCGCTACTTGGAGAAAAATAATTTAACGAGAAGGGAACAAAAACAGAGAGGAAGAAGGGGGAGACGGAAAAAAGAGGGAAACACGAAGGCGCGGCGACGGCAAAAATCCGTCCCTCGCTTCGATCGACCGAGCGCGGTCGGCAATCAAAAATACATCACACTTGCTTGGAAACTCGCGCCTCGTAATTCCACGTTGAGTAAACAAAGAAATGGCATAAATTTGATAAGAAAATAAATAGCCGGCCGGTCGATCAGCGACGCACACGCGCTGGCGCGTTAATAATTCGCAGGCCGCCATAAGATTTCCACGGGGGTTGCAAATTTTCGCAGCCTCGATCGATGCTCTCGACAGCTCGACAGCCCGAAATCGACGTTTGTTTACATTGCGCGCTCGTGGAGCAGGCTCGCGCAGCCGCGCGCTACTCATTAATCGATGTGATTATCAGTGGCTTTCCCCCTCCCTCTCTCTTTTCATCCCTGCCAGGGGGCGCGCGAGCGCCGCACAGGCAGAGATTATTTACCGCGCGATCGCGAATCGGCAGTGCGTTTAAGCGCTTTTCTGATATGTGGGTTAATCACCATCGCGCGCAACGCCATACGCATGTAGGTCCTCCGTACATAAGGGCCTTTAACGGCGATATTAATGGGGTCCGTTTAACGACTGGTGCGAAAAGCGATCAAAGTGAATTACGCGTCGGACTGTCCGTGATTATCGGCGCGGATCGAGGAGGCTCCGCGACGTATAATCCCCCATTGCCGCCGCGCGAAATTGCTGCAAATGCCCGCTCGCTTCGCGACTCGCGTAATCGCCGATCGATATGTGTACCGTGCAAGTCCCTGCAAAAATGAGCGGCCGACCTTGACTCCTCGTCGTCGTCGCTCACCGTCATGTCACGTCGACTTCGCGCTGCTACTCTCGTTCCGTTTGCCGCCCGCCGACATCTTCGCTCACGCGAATCTCTCATCGGCCGCCTAACGCGACGCGTCTAGCCGAGCTTTGATGAGAACTCTATGTTTGCCGGGCGTTGCGTTTGTCCGATACTCACATTTAACATTCGAAGACTTACATTTCGTCAGCAATGTGACGAACCTGGCAAGCAACTTGATAAAAAAAAAAAAAATTTGCAATACGGTTCGATTATACGTATTTCGTTTGTATCACCTGTTTGTATCACTTTTTGTCTCGTTTTGTACCTTGAGGGATAAAAAGATAAGGGGAGGGGGAAAGATAGCCAGCCAGCAAGTATAAGATATCGCAAAACGGTTAATGCCATTCGAAAGAGAATCGTTTGTATCAGCCTTCAAATCATTTGTACTTCAAAGGAACCGGAAGCATCCGGTTCTCCAAGAAACGTCCAAGAGGTACTTTCGCCAATTTTTGAGATATCGCGAAACGGCCAACGCCATTCAAGAGAGAATCGTTTGTACCCGTTTGTACCTTTCTTCGAATCGTTTGTACTTTAGAGGAACCGGAAGTATAAAATCTACAAAATATGTCGGAAAGTTACTTTTGTACTTCCGGTTCCTTTGAAGTACAAACGATTCTTTTTCGAATGGCGTTGGCCGTTTTCGGATATCTTACACTTGCTTGCTGCCTATTTCTCCCCTTCCCCTATCTTTTTATTCTTTGAGGTACAAACGAAACAAAAAGTGGTACAAACAGGTACAAACGAAGTACAATCGAACCGTATTGAGAATTTTTCTTTTTCGATTGCCAATTGTTTGCCAGGTTCACATCGCTCATTTTGTCGGATGTTCATATTTAACATTCGGAGACTCTGGTCTCTCTGATTGCCCGCATCCTGGACCTGGGGTGCCTAACTCATAATCAGTAATATAATTAGAATACATTACGACTGTCGATTATTCGGCTAATCTGTCATTTCGACAGCTTGACACATCGCGTCGTATCACGTCGCATCATAGTGTGATCCGGACATGATGGGCAGGATTAGGACTAGTGGCTTTTGCGAATGTTAAGGCTTTGTTGAAGCTTAATGTGTACATCGCGCCGATAGGAGCTCGCTTGCAATTTCTGGATGCACGTTTGGCGCGTTAAATACGACAATCCGACGTCCAAATTTTCTCACACGCCCGTCGCGAGTCTCCTCGCTGCATCCTGCGACCAAAGGTCGATATTTAACGTATTCAGCTAAACACGCTCGCAGCGTGGGACAAAACGGCCGTGAAATCAAGAGACAACCCGCCCTTCTGCAAGCATCCACTCGAAAAACGCGCGCGGCATTTCCGCTACGGTCCGGCGTAACGCGCGAGCGGGCAAAACCAAATTACGCGCGTAACAGTCGCGCGAAAGAAAGTCCAAACAGCCAGCGGGGGAAACGAGGGTGCCTTTCCTTTGTTCGCGCGCCGGCGGGAATCAATTGCGCCTGCTTTAACGAGCTAACGAAGCGGCGCGCAATCGGACGTTTCCGTGAAAAAAATCTCCGCGCGCACGACACGGCGATCGCGACGGGGGGGAGGAGGGGTATTAGCATATCGAGAGGTTTCCGGCAGCGCGACCGGCGGATACGCCCGGCGAGCCCGATGTATCCAGCACGGCCGAGGAGGGGTGGAGGAGGAGAAGGAGGAGGGTATACAGGAACGAAAATGTCACCTTTTGGCCGTCGCTTAAATTCGAACCAACGCTGCTCGCACGTTGCGTTCGCGCGCGCGCGCTTTCCGCCGATACCGAGCGGAAAATCCGATTATGTACAGGCACGAGACGGATGAAGCGCGGGGATTTCGAGGGGCACATTTCGCGGACGGACTACACGCGCTTTATCCGCGTCCCCGCCGCCGTAAAATCGCGTCGCAAACGCGCCTCCGCGTTTCCGCAATATGCGCGAAATAATGGCCGCGAAGAATGGGGGGGGGGGGGGGCGTGGGGGCGTGCATCCAACTCGGGCGCAGGAGAGCGGCGCAAAGTTAACGGGTTCGACGGGAAGACGGCAATCGACGCCGAAGAAACGTATCGCTGACGGATCGATCGAGCACCGGCGTTTTCTTGTCGTCGTCGAGCCGGCCGTCGTTTGGCGGGCAAAGAGGACGGACGGATGTCGAATGATAAACGACGCGCGAAATGCGATACGACTCGCCGGGAAATTTGTATCCAGGTTGTATCGCCTGAAACATTGAAACCCGGGCCGGCTAACCGGTTGTTTAATGATTTACACGCATGCGGGGGTCGGGAGGGAGGGAGGGGGAGGGGCGTGCGAGTGTGCGTCGGAGCACACATCTGTGTGGGAACATCTCGCGATTAAATCGACGGAGCGATACGGTAATCGAGAAATTCAAGATCGCTAAATTCGGTTAATATATGCGGTTAATATTTCAGAATAATGTAACTGTGTGTTTTGTGTGTGTGTGTGTGTGTGTGTGTGTGTGTGTGTGTGTGTGTGTGTGTGTGAGAGAGAGAGAGAGAGAGAAAGGAGGGGGAGGGCGGGTGTATGTACAAATGCATGCGTAAGCGCAACATTCGTTATATTTTATTAAAACGGTAGTTATTACCGTTGTTATTGCGATTATTAGTATTGCGAGTCGAGATATTGTCAACTGGATCGTTAAACACAGAGGGGCGGAGGGGACGACGGGAGAAAGCACGCGCACGCCTCTTAGTGTGTTGGTAGCGCTAATTTACTTGCAATCGCTGCAATCGATGTATACAGTGTCCTTTAAACGACCGGTCGTTCTCGAAATAGGAACGCGTCGCGAATAATCGAATATGTTGATAATGAAAAGCGGCTATTGTAGCTAAATCCGCAACGCTACTGGTCACGCACACACACATGCGCGCGCGCAACACACCTACACGGCGTATCAGGCGATCGCCCGACGCATCCGTTGCATCACAATGAGCGAGTTATTTACATTAATTACGAAAGCGCCGCTCCCGCGAACATTCTTTTTGTGCCCGCTCGTCTCCGAAATTCGCACTTCTCCTCGTGCCTCGTGCACACCCGCTCCCGGGGCGTCCTTCACCCCTTTCTCCCTATCTCACCCCCTCGCCAATCTTTCGCCGAAAGTGGCCACTCTCGTTAACGAACTTAGCCGACCGCTTTTTCGCAACTTCGGCGGTAACGCGTTTTTAGCTCGGCGTAATTCACGGGAGGGAGGGGGGGGGCGGGTCGGGTGGTGGGAGAGGAGGAGGTGAGCTGGCTGCACCACCAGCGACCGTATTATTGCTCGTCGTCGGGCCGAATAAATGCAGGAATAAACGGCGTCGAAAGTTAGATCGCGCTTTTATATACTTGCATATGTGTATGTATTTTATATATACACATATATATGTATATGTACACATAGATCGGGGTTTTCGCGTCGTGCAAAATTCGTCGGAGCTCCCCCCCCTCTCGATATCCCGCTGTGAGCGTGAGCGGCTATACGAGGCGGAAAATCCGATTACAAACAGTTAGACGGCCGAGGACGAGCAAGAGAGCGAACGAACGACAGCGAGGGAGAAAGAAGGGCTGGGAGGGAAAGAGGAAGGAAGGCAGGAAGAAAGGGCGGAGAAGAGAGAGAGAGAGAGAGAGAGAGAGAGAGACCGAACAACCGCGACAGCTAATCACGCTTAATTACACGTCTTACACTCTCCCGATCGCGCAGAGCGCGCCCAGTGGGATTAAGGTCGATTCACACTAACCGCTGCGCGCGATATGAGACGCCGAGGACGAATTACCGGCTTGCTGCGCGCTCGTTGGAGCAATGTAATCGAAAACAGCGGTATCTCAGCCAGTGAGATCAAAGTTCGAGCCGTGCAGCACGGCAGCGGCGATGCCGCGCGCGTTTGCGCTCGCAGCAATTAACACGAGCGCATCTTTTCGCGTCTCGCGGCGTCTCGAAGCGTTGGACCGGCGCGTTGCGCGCCGAAACATACCGGCTCCGAATGTAGCCTTAACGCGCGGTAAGATGTTGTCGAGTTATTAGTATTTTACTGGCGTACACACGTTGGAGAGACGTGTCCAAACCGTCTCACTAAGGATCGTGAAAAGAAAGAAGAAAGGGAGAAGAGCGAAGTGGCGGTAAATTTTTCAGAAGATGAGCGGTTTCGAGAAAAAGTAAGAGTGGCGGACAGGGGAAGGGGTAGTTGTATAAATTCGTACGAAGACACACTTTCCGACCGCTGTATCAACAGGGAGGGAGGGGGAGGAGGAGGAGGAGGAAGAGTCGTAGCCAGATTAAACGCGTCCACGCGCGTCGCCGTCGCGAATTATCTCGCGTGACATCGCGACGTTGGTCCGCGACTGGCGGAAGGGACGAGGCTGCCCAAAGGTCGATTTCGGAGCGTGATTCCCGCAACTCGGCGGAAAGTTCGGCCGGGAATAAATAGCGAGCGCGTCGCGTCGGAAGCGAACGGCGGATGGACGATCCGCCAGCGCCGTGCGACGACGACGACGACGTGGGCGGCGATATCGGTTTTAAGTAATTAATTCCGTCTCGGTGCTATGGCGGATGTCACTCGATCGGATACCGCGTTCCATAATTTACGAGGAGGGAAGGCCGCCACGCGATCCGCGGGACGAGCGGGCGGCGGCGGTGTGGGCATCGGGGGGGGGGAGGCTCGGCCCGGGCTTCATAAATTTTCGCGGCGGATTAAGAGGCGCGGACGTCGCCCATCGATGGCCCTCGACGCGATCCCGATGTGGATCCTTATTAATAATAATTAACTAATTACCATAATCAATTAGTCGGCGGGGCATGAAGCGCGACGGCGGGAAAGCGAGGGAAGCGGCACGCAGAATGCTTTTTGTGTGGCGAGACTCCGCGGAGAATTGCGGTCATGTTGACGCCTAAATTATATAACCCGCTCGTTCTACCTCTCTTTCTCTCTTTCTCTCTCTCTCTCTCTCTCTCTCTCTTTCTTTCTCTCCGTACACATACAATATATATATATATTATACAAATTTTGCTGACGCTAATGATCGATCGCCTCGAGCGAGTTAATAGGAAAGATGAGATCTAAATGCGTTGCGGTTATAATAAATTAAAATCTACCCCCGCGTAATAATATCATTTATCGCGGGTGAAGATTTTTCAACATGACGTCACGAGCAAGCCGATATGAGGGACGGGAGGGGGGCACCGGTATGATGCAGCTTTCATAACTCCGCACGCTGTTCCTGCAATTTTGATCGTGCAGAAACCGAACCGTTCTTACAGAGCAAATGTTTCCGCCTCTTTGCAAATGTTTTTACAGAGGGCGAGGGTACAGAAATCAAAGAGTCGAGGAGCGCTCAGTGTTGTAGAAGAAGTAAAAAAGACCCGCGCGTAAGTAAAAGATCTTTTTTATCTCCGATGTAAAACATATGGGGCACTCCTCGATTCATCGAGGTCCGTACTTTCACTCTGTGCAAACATTTGCAATTCCATGCAACCGAACGAAAAAAGGAAGACCGCCGTGCAGACTATGGAAGCTGCATTACGCCGGCGTCCGGCGGCGCTCTCTTGACAACCGGCTGAGGAAAAGTTGGCGCTAAGCGACGGTCGGCCGCAGTCGACGCTCGTGCCGAAAAGAACCTCCTCCGCAAAAAGGGTCGATTTTTTGCCCGTTTTTCGGTCCTCGATTTTGGAATCGAATTTTATGCCAAAAGATAGTTCATGATGAGACATTAATTACAGAAAAGTTTTACGTTGAGCATATTGGATTCAAAGATTGGTTTCAAAGATGTAGAGGGTCAAAGTGGTCACTACCTACTAAGAAAGTATGACACACTAATAACGCTTTATCGCACGAATTTTTGCAAAATTCGGTATTTATGGGCTCTTTCAGTTGCTGATTATGAATCTGATGTCAGATTTAAAAAATTCAAGATGGCAGGTGCAACATAGCGGATACACATAGCGAAACAATCATTTACTTTTATTGGAACTGTTATGTTGTGGTTGTTTTTTTGGCTAGCTGATTTTTTATTAGGTTTTCGAAAGTAATTTTGGTAAAAGTGAGGTTTAGGAGACCCACCTCCGATAGTTTTCATATTGATATATGTTATAGAACTCACCTTCCTAAATAACACTAGAAAGGTTTTAGCCGCCGCTTACTGTTTACTAAAAAGTTATTAACAAAAGAAGTTGTATAAATATTGCATATATATACTCATGTGTATATTTTTGCACATAGTATATACAAAGAAATATAGTAAATAGTACACGTATATGCGCGGGGGAAGGACTCCGCCCCCCTTCCCTAACCAAACCCAACTCTAACCTAACTCATAACTAATAAATCGGTTAGGTTAGGGTTAGGTTTTTGGGGAGGGGGTGCGGGGGGAGGGGCGGAGCCCCTCCCCCGCACATATACGTATACTGTTTTGTATATATACATCAATTTAATAGTAATTGAGAGTATTATACTTAGTATTAGGTTACATAATCTTATACTATATATATGTATTAATAGAAGAAATGTATATAAAGAAATTTATTCCATGTTCGGATTATTTAACGGATACATTAAATTCATAATTTCAAAAAAACTATAATCAATACGTTTGTCAAAATCGTATACTTTTTTAAATATAAATTCTGCAAGATAATGCGTAGAATGATAATCTCGTATACCATATCGAGGAATTTTTGCCCGTATATCTCTCCACAATTTTTCTATGTTCTGTGTATGAACACCACTCTCTGGATTTACAATATTTCTTGAATGATTTACTGTTCTATAAGTATAATTTTCGTAATTACGCAAAATATCATATCCTCGCCACTGGTCCGTGTGTATTATAGAACCAGGTGCAATATATTTTTTAATAACAGATAGCAGAGTATCAGCACGTCGATTCGGTACGGGTTGAATGAAAAACTTTTTGGTATCATGTTCTATACCACCAAAAACCCATTGTCCTCTAATTATACGTCCTGTATTTTATTTTCTTTTTCCTACTTTGGCTTCATCTATTTCTACAATTTTATTCACTCCGCCAATTGGAATTTGTTTACCTTCAATCCATTGTTGAAGTAACTAGAGATGATTTAACAAATCAATGTAATATTATTCATTAACAAGCACAAATAAATAAGTAACAAATAGTATATTACTTACTTCTCGACAAAAATTCGTCCAATCAACAACACTATGCTGATCTCTATTTGCAATTCATTCATTAAAAATGACTGTCGTGGTGGTTGCATCATTAGAAAACAGCCGATAAAACGGCAAATTACAGTCAAATCCATGTGCATTCTTGAAAACTATGTTCCGTGAAATATACTAATTTTGAAGTTGCACATTATTCTTTGTCGTTTTCGACCTTTAGTAACTTTATAATATTTGTTTGTGCAATGTAATAAACGATTTTCAAGTGGATTATTTGCTTTTAATAATTTTTTACATCGCGGACACATTATCTCATTTCGAATGACCTTTTTTTCACAAAAGAAATTCCATAAACTGTCGAAATTATGCGTCATATGTAAATATTCATGTAAATACATTTTGAAAATTTACGTAACTCTTGGATCTACTTAAGCGACCAACTAGTTGAACGACGAAAGAGCAACTGAGAGTAATCATACAGATAATACGAAACATGCCAAGTAAGAATATACACAATAGAAATAATCAAAACAGAAGAAGTTTCGTAGTGCGGTGAATATATTCATATATAGCGCGTGTATAGCACGTGCTCATTCCTTAAATATATACACGGTGTCGGAAAATTACACTCTATAAAATTTCTTTGTTAATTATTTTTTAACAAATTTTTAATTATTTTTTGAATGTCACTCAGTAGAGTATCCTTGGTAATATATATCAATGACAAGCTCATTGGAGGTGGGTCCCCTAAACCCCACTTTTACCGTAATTTTTTCAACGACAATTTTTGAGTGGAAAGAATATTTTTTTTATTGTTTTTTCATAAAAAAAAATATCAAATTCAAATTGATACGTTACATGACGCATAAAGGATAACGTGATAATTTTATTTGTTACAGTTAGAAGCTTATCTTGCCTTCATTGGCTGGATAACTTATTCATCATGTCTTCACTGGCTGGATAACATTTTTATCTTGCCTTCATTGGCTGGATAACTTTTTCATCTTGCCTACACTGAAGGTAAATATAAATCTGATAGAAAATTCGCAATCAGCTAGTCGAAAAAACCACAATATAACAGTTCTAATAAAAATAAATAATTGTTTCACTATTTGTGTCCGCTACATTACATCTGCCATCTTGAATGTTTTAAATCTAACATCGAATTCGTAATAAGCAACTCAAAGAACCCATAGATACTGAATTTCGCAAAAATTCGTGCGATGAAACGTTATTAGTGTCAAACTTCCTTAGTAGGTAGTGATCACTTTGACCCTCTATATCTCTGAAACCAATCGTATGTTCAATGTAAAACTTTTTTGTGATTAATGTCTTATCATGAGCCATCATTTCGCATAAAATTTAATTTAAAAATCGAGGACTGAAAAACGGGCACTTTTTGCGGAGGTTCTTTTCATCCGTGTTTTCCTACCGAAAATTTTCACACGCGCGACGCGACGCGTAAAGACCGTATCACACTAGCGATTCGCGGCTGCGACTGCGATTTCTTGTTTTTCAATCACACTTGCGATTGGCGATCGCGGCTGCGGCTAAATACTGTTAACATACTGTCACACGTACAATCCCAGAGAAGGGGGGTTTACATTCTACGAGATCTACTAAATAATAGTCTATCTCCTCATTAAATTGTCTTGACATTAAAAAAAAAATATGTAACACATAAAACAACACTCGATATAACCTTATTCTAATGATCACCGACTTCTATATACTATTAAATAAATGTGATTATGACGAGCGCGTCACGTGATTATACGGAGTTCTGTGATTGGTTGCGACTGTGGCTCCGACTCGAAAAATGGACAGCCGTCCAAACGACAGTCGTGGAGTCGCTACTTTCTGATTGCTCGAGGAAGAATCGCAATCGCAGCCGCAGCCGCGAGTCGCTAACGTGATGCACGCGTAAGCTCTGGTCTACAATAGGTGATTTAAGTTTTAAGCCATAAGAAATTAACCAATTACAGTTGAATGTGAGGAAAATAATCGACTGCCGTTGGTTAATTTCTTATAGCTTAAAGCTGAAATCATCTATTGTAGACCAAGGCTAATGCATCGTCGGGACGGACCGCGTGGGACGCTTCGCGCGCGTAATCAGTTCGCGTCACTCGGCCGATATTGCGTGCGTCGTGAGCGAGACCCTTGGGCGAAAGACGCGCGGCGGCCGTAGAGCGCAAACGAGCTCGATCGCGTGTGAATTCCGCGACGATACAAGCGCGAGCGAATTCACGCGCGCCTATACCTTGCCTCCATCTCGCCGCGTGAGTGACCCCACTCGACACCGTGGGGGGGGGGGAGGGGGAATGTCGACGGTCGACCCCGTCGCGGCGCATCCCCCGATTGTATTTTTCCCGTATGCAATTGACCGTCTCGGATCTTAACACACTGTGCGTTCGGCCCGCGAACGGCGCAGCAGAGAGCCGACGGTTCATCCGTGTTCATACCCCCCGACGTTGCGTCGTAATCCCGTCGACGGCTCTCGGCCGTCGGCTCGAGCTCGGCACGATGAATTTATCGACGCAATTTCGCGACAAGAGAAGCTCGAGCGCTCGCGCTACGCTCGACCTTAATAGTCGTTTTTACGTCTGAATTTAGAAGCGTGGAAAAAAGCGTGCCGGCACGTATTATTGGCGCGAGATTGATCGGGATAAAAGAGCGCGCGCGCGCGCGCGCGCGGATACGCTGACGCGGAACGTTGGAAAGAGAGAAAGAGAAAAACATGGGAAAATTTATGCTGAATCTGTCGTCCATGGCTTAAGTCTGTTTCTTTTTTCCCCTTTTCTTTTCTTATGTATCCCGAACAACCGACGGTTCTTCACATTCGCCTCAACATTCGCCGGGTGCTGTTGCGATCGGTGAAACGCGAGTTTCGTTTAGACGCGCAAAATTGCCACGGGATCGTCATGAAAAATATCGCCCGTCCGATTGCATCTGCAACGAATAGCCGAAACTCTGACTCTGCTCCGAGACGGTTTCATTTTTCAAAATTGCGGTTTGCACACGTCGTGCGCTGTCCCGGGAGAATATTCGACAAAATACCTCAATTTCTCCTTTTCCCTCTCTTTTCTTATACAGTCTCTCGCATGTAAACTCAGCGGAATATCAGCAGAATAAAACACAATCCGCTCGCGGCGACGTCGGCGCGGAGCAAAATTAATACAAATTAATACAAATAAAATTAAATTATAGAGACCTCCGTAATATTCCGCGCTATTTCACGCGCACATCAAACGCAAGCGCGTGTGAAAATAATTCGAGAGGTGTCGTGTATGACGCGCGTGTAATGAGAATTACACGACACCCGCAATCGATCGGAGGAACGCGCGAGACCGGTGAACATTTTAACGATTAATTTTAATTAACGATCCCGCGCCGATCGCTCGCTCGCTCGCTCGCTCGCTCGCAGGCCGACGGGGCGCGACGGGAGGCGGAAGGTCGAGAGTGTTGCAGACAGCGCGCCGCGCCGCGCGGCCGAGGAGAGATCACTCCTACACACACACACACACACAGAGAGAGAGAGAGAGAGAGAGAGAGAGAGAGAACAACTAATTACGGTTAATTAAGCGGTCTTATCCCGCCGGGAATGGGCGCGAAATCCGCCGGCCGGAGTTAACGGTATCCTCGCGCCGCGCGTGTATCGAGATTCCTTGTTCGCATCCGGCCTTCCCGCCGGTTCATTGTCGACGAGCAGGTCGCGAGGGGCGGCAAAAGGGTGAAAGGGGAAAGCGTTCCTCCGTGAGCGCGCAAACACCCCGGCTTATTCGGAGTATCCCGTCTGCGTTGTATATCCGTCGCCGTCGAAACGCGTCCGATCTCGTTGCGCAAATAAGTCCGCGATTTCGATCTCGCGCGTCGGCGGGGCTGCGAGGTGCGCCCCCCCTTCTCTCCTCTTTTCTCTGTTGCTCCCGCGATTAATCGCAGTCGCGAGCGCCAGCATCCGCATGGAGCGACGACGGCGAGTTAATTGAGGCGTCGCATCGCCCGCGCGATCGAGATACCCGCGACGAGCGTCGGCGGCTTTCGATTAAGTCTCGGCACTGACAAAATATGCGTTTTCTCGCCGCGAGACGAGTCAACATGCATCGACTCCCCTGCCCGCCCCTCCGCTGTCGCCGATATCCTGCAGTTGGAGCGGCTCCACGGCATTCCGAAATGTGCGGAAAGCAGCCACGGGTACACGTTGCGTGTTCCGTTTTTCTCCATTTTCCATTACGCGTAGCGCACTTACTGAGGAAGTATAAGTTTTTATACTTCCTCATTTCCGCTAGCGTGCGTTGATCCCTTCCCCCTTTTCCGTATACTGTTGTCAGCGTATTTCGGAATGCGGTTAAATAGCCGAGCGCCAGTCCGATATTTTAGGCTTCCGCGGTGCGCGGAAACGCGCCGGCGAATTCTCGCGGGTCCGTAATAATTGCGCTCCGACGCCTGACGTTGAAACGACAAGCGTGCGTGTCCGGAAGTGGCGGTGAAAAGTATCCTGGCGGGATATTTATCGTCCGCCCGCGTCGCCGACGGTTTCATTCCCCGCGCGACGACGACGACGACGACGACGACGCGATCGCGTTAATTATCGCGCGTACGTCGAATATGTATGCCGTATGTCGACAATGTTGCTTCACGGGCGATACGCGTGCGAAAGATAAGGAAATGACGGCGAGTCGCGGGTCAAGACAATTCCACCGCGGAACGAGCTTACGTAACGACGGACGCGGCCGTCGATGAACGCCGCTGCCTCCGCGATGCGCGCGCTCGCGCTTCTCTCACCTGCGGCACAAAAATACCGTGAGCGAGCGGCCCGCGAAATAAATATTATTTCCCGAAAATTGCAATGTCTCCATTATTGCGGAAACGCCTCGAGAGAGCACGCGCGTCCTCGTCCCCGAATTTATCCGCGACGCAGAACGCTCACCTGCAGACAGGTGCGTCTTTCTCCCCACTATCTCTCTCTTTCTCTTCCTTTCAGTGGGCGCGAATACATGGTGTTTATAGATATTTATACCGGTGAAAGAGAGAGAGAGAGAGAGAGAGAGAGAGAGAGAGGAAAAGAGAAGAAGAAGAAGAAGAAGAGAGGAGTGCTCGCGTTTCACAACCGGTTTCTGAAGGCGCGCATCGTCGTCGTCTTCGTCTTCGTCTTCGACGACAACGATGACGGGGCGGTGCGAGCAAGTGTGCGATCGATTTCGCACTCTTTTATCGGTGCAGTTGCCCGGGGAATTACGTCTCCTTTGTGCGCGCTCGAGGGCTTCGGCACAGTACGCGGCTTTTCCGGGGCCGTTTATTGCGTTCGCTCGCGCACGCGAACGGCCTACATTGCGTCTGCCGCACTCGCGCGTGCGGCTTTCTCTCCGCACGAGATTTTTATTTTTGTATTGTTACGCCGCCGCTTTCGCGATCGGGCACGCGAGCTGCGCGCTATTGTCGTCCGCTCGTTTGCACACTCGAGAAACACTGGCGGATAAACAACAGCGGCGGCAGCGGCGCGCATAAGCCGGAAACGTCGCGACACGAGTCGCCCGCAGCGGCAAATCGGCCGCTGCGATTGCGGCCGACGATTCCGCCATCGAGCGTCCGGTCGTCTTCCGCGGATATGAGCCCGCATTATGCGAAACAGAGAGACGATACACACACACACACACACACACACACACGTTGTTGGTTTGCCCGACAGGTGCGAAACAGCGCGATTGCCTTGTGATGGATTTTTCGGTGTCGCGAGGGACGCAAGCCGCCGCGCGTTGCAAGTTTTCGACCGGTGGGGAAAGTGCGACTCACGGCTGAAGAATGCGTGTATATATCTTCGTACTTTTTTAATAAACTTAATGCCGGCTCACACTCCGCTCTTCTATCTCGGCAGGAAATTGGAAGTTTCTATCAGAAATTATAGGAGAGAGCTCCACGCGCGCGACGGGCTAACTCTGAATCACCCTGTATATACACCCGACGCACCCTACTTATCTCGCTTAACGTATATACGTTATTTCTCAGAAGACGAATTCACTTAGGGCGATAAGAGATTCCTCCCCGCCCACTTCCCCCACCATCTCTCTCTCTCCCTCTCTCTCTCTCTCTCTCTCTCTCTCTCTCCTTCGTGTCGCCTTTCTCCTTTCCTTTGTGAATTACGGGATTCATCGAGGAGCAAAATTTTCACTCGCAAGAACAAACGCGCGCACGTACGCGGAGATAAAAATGTAGGCTACGCCGGCGCGAGCGAGCGAACGAGCGGAAGGCGTTGTTGTTGATAAAACGAGTTTGCGATACGATTGTTTCGAACGCGAGTCGCGAACGCGCGATCGCTCTCTGCACCGGCGCACTTGGCAACGCTTTATTAACCGTCCGCTTCGGTTAACGCACACCGAGCGAAAAATCTGCCATTAGCTCTCGGCCGCGGTCCGAGGGCTGATAATCTCAAACGCGCTATATTAAACGGATTACCACAGCGATTCTTCTTCCACTTCTCTCCGTCCCCCCCCCTCTCTCTCTCTCTCTCTCTCTCTCTTCTTCTCCTCTTTTCTCTTCTTCTCTCTTTCTGCACGGCCTTGTTTCCTTTCCGGCGGATGAAGCTTCGCGATTATTTAACGCGTCGACTCGCCCGCGCTTCTGCAGGATATATATATATATATATAGTATATCGCGAACGATGAATTATGGATTCTCCATGTGAGAAAAGCCCGCGCACGGGGAATTAGCTCCACTTAGCCGCGAGAAGCCTCTGAAAATTTATAGACACCGCGGAAAGAGTAACGATGCCTTGTAATCTGCTCCCGCTCCCGTCTCGACAACGTGGACGTTCCTGCGAACTGTAATTTCCGTGCGACGGAAGAAATTGCGATAATTGACATTTGTGTGGGTAAGTGACGGTTTTCGCGAGCCGTGTTGGCGGCACAAGAATATCTGACGAATTGCGCGCAGGCGAAAACAATGCTCGCGACCGTTCTGGAATTGTGTCTCGTCGTCGCGAGGCCGATTCGTCGGCTGATTTATGCATACGCGCGATAAATAAACGTGCGATATAATAATAATAATAATAATAATAGTAATATTGATATTTTTCAGTGCGCGAATACTCGATGCGCGCGCGAGCAATATTCGACAACGATAACGAACATTCTCTTCGCGATCCAGCGGTCCGCTACGATGACGTATTTTTCATTCCAAATCGGGAAAATGGGATATAATGGAATTAACGATAACCAATTCATCTTGGAGTCTTTTGTGTCACATTAAATCGAAGGCATTAATCTTTCAGCGCTCCGTTGCCGCCATTATGTAACGCAAAGATGTTCGTGCTCCATTTTACAAAGGAATCTCCGTGATCCGATGTATTACGGCGGAAACATTTTTCAAGTAACATTACCTGAGTTTCAGCAAAAAATTTCCAGACGCGTTTTATACTGACGCCGCCGCCGCCGCCACCGCCACCGCCAAGTTCGCCATCTCTAGACGTTGCTCGGCTGCGATTTCAAAAAGGAGAAGGGCAAACGCACAAATTCAATAATCAAACGATAACGTTATTCACCGGTCGAGGATGAGGCTCTGTTCGCTCAAATGTGAAACCACTTAAACGCAATAAGAAAAACGGAAAGAGAACGGAAGAAATCGCTCGAAGGGGAGCGAATTAAATTAATGATTGGCGGGCGGAGAGGTGCGCGCAGCGACGACGAATATTATTAATTGAGCGGGCGACATGGAGAGACCAACGGAAAAATAAATGAAATACCCGGGAACATGTCGAATAGACGAACAACGGACGGTTAACTAACGCTCGCTGAAACAATATTTGCATTAATGGCGGGCTCGCGATGAGAAGAGCCAGACCGGAGGGGGAGGGAGGGGGTGGGGATTCCTCGACGTGTAGCGGCGCGAAGATAAAGCGAAAATGTTGTACAAAAGCGCGCGCTCGCTCGCTCGCCTCCGACTGTGTGTGTGTATCCATTGAGATTAACCGATGTTCTCCGATCGCAGTCGAATTACACGGCTTCAAATCCGACTGTGCAATTATTGACTTTCGATTGAGAATTTGGCGAATTCGGTTAGGCCGTCGAGATAGACCGTCGAGAATCGCGTGCCGCGCTGCGCCGCGCCGCGCGTCGCGTCGCGGATGGAAACTGATAGCGTAAGTAAATAAGGAGGCTCATCATTTCACCCGACGGAAATTAGAAGTGCGCGATCGCGATGTGAGTTAAACGCGTCGATTTTCGATCGCGACGTGGGTTAAACGCGTCGATTTTCGATCGCGATCTGCTAAAAGGCGCTCTCTTTCCTCCGCTCGCGGCGAGAATGACTTTCGTTCGTTTCAACGCGTTTCATTCAACATTATCAAACTCATACTGGGAGGTTTCTCACCAAAAGATGACACTTGGGGGATCGCGATAACATTCGGAAACGTATATGTACGCACACACATACATAACGTATCTGAAGTTGGCCCAGCACTTTTCGAATTTTGTATTTTTTCGAATTGTGCTGCATTGTGCTACGTTTGTGCCGTATTGTGTCGCAACTCGCAACTCGGTAACTCAAAGCGTATTCAAGAAAATTAAGAAAAACTAAATTTCTGGTAGCCCCGCCTTTTTCGAATTTTGAGTTTTTCTTTATTGTACTACATTTGTGCCGATTTGTGCCGCAAACGCGAGACCGATAACTTCAATAACACTTGAGGAAAAAAATAGAAACGAAAATTTGCCAGCCTCCCACTTTTGTCCAAATGAACCCAATTTTTGTTTGTGAATTTCTACTAATTTGTGCCGCGTTATGCCGTTTAAAGAAACTAGAGATCTCCTTTCGTTCAGTAGAAAAGGAAAATGTTAAAGTTAAAATACAAATTAACAAATAACTTTTTCTACAATGCATTTATCGCAAGTCTGCAAGTTGTGCTGAATTGTGCTAATCGAATACAATAAGAAACCACTTGGAGATTAAAAACTATTTAAATTGCAAAAGAAATTTGCAAAAATTGGTGACGCAAAAAAAATTTTTGACATTTTCGAAATTTCGAAAGTTGTGCCAGATTGTGCTAGTCAAATTCAACAACTTTTTCTGATTGTCCTTAGATGGCTGGTTTTCGCAGTACGAGCATTCAAAAAAAGTAATTTTTAGGAATAAGTTTAGGAATAATTTTCAGGTCAATATAGCTTTCGAACCGTGGTAGATATTCAAATTCTGCGAGTTGTGCTGAATTGTGCTAGCCGAATACAAGAAGAAACGTACAAGAAGAAACGACTAAGACGTGTTCCGAAAATTGCACAGCTTGCAAAAAATTGGCAAAAAGTAGTGGGCCAAAAAAGAATTTTTTACATTTCCGAAATTTTGAAAATTGTGCCGATGTCAGTTTGAAAGTCAACGCTGTCAGGAACCGACGAGATTCTCGATCTCATTCACCATCCAAAAAGGTCTGGTTCGGTTTTGAGAGTAAATTTAATCCCATCGAATCCCATCCAACACCATAAACGTCGGATTATTGCCCGAATTTTTTATGCAAACGAATGTCTTATTGGTTTGACACGTCATCGAGTGCGTTGATGCGACAGCGAAAATCATCGCAACGAAAACACAAATGTCCGTTATTCTAAGTTTCTTACGATTTAATTTGATCGTCTCCTTACATTAAGCGGTTCTTTCACCCTCATCTTGCGCGCATTTCGACTAAACGCGCTTGGCTCTCTTACAGACCCCAACATTATCTTAATCGAATTTTATTCGCTCGATAAGCACACGCGGCCCGATCGCGCTCGGTATCGCCGCGGGATGAGAGTCGCGCGTCTCTACCTTCGGCGCTGAATGCGCGAGAGAATCGGAAATACGAGAGTCTCCTCGTTGCGTCCGGCTAACGTTTAATGAGTCGAGCATAAGCCGCTCCTCGTTGCCGTTCGCGATTGCGCTTTATCCGATTCTTCAGTGCTCCGAGGTGCGCTCGGAAAAAAGCAGAGACAGAGACAGAGACAGAGAGAGAGAGAGAGAGAGAGAGAGAGAGAGAGAGAGAGAGAGAGGGAGAGAGAGAGAGAGAGAGAGAGAGAGAGAGAGAGGGAGAGAGAGGGAGAGGAGGGGAAGAGAGGGGAAAAAAGGAAAGAAACGTAAGAATCGCTGCCGACGACGGTTAGGGGGTCAAGTAGTGGCCTTTGTGAAATTAATGAAAGGTTTCCACACGCGAAGTCCACGCCGGTCCCTCTCTCTCTCTCTCTCTCTCTCTCTCTCTCTCTCTCTCTCTCTCTCTCTCTCTCTCTCTCTCTCTCTCTCTCTCTCCGCAAATACATACAGAAAGTCAAAGCCCATTCGTAGTGTGTTCCCTTTTCCCCTCATGCGAATGGACCTTTTTTCCCCTTCTCCTATCTCATTCTCCTTCTCTTTTTCTCCCTTTCTCTCTCTCTCTCTCTCTCTCTCCTTCCCTACTTTCGCGCTCGACCACTTAAACTTCCGACCCGACGAACGAGAAAAACTCGCGGCTTATTTTCTGAAAGCGCTTTGTCCGCCGCTTAAGCGCGCTCCGCCGATCAAAATTTCCGACAGAGACGCCTCGGGAAGCCGTCGATCGTTTTGTTCCGCGAACTTTACGCCGGCGAAGGCAAAAACAAGACAGAAAAAAAAAAAGAGAGATTTGAACGGAGAGGAAAGAAGAAAAAAAATGAAAGAATTGGAACTTCGTCGAGACTCGTCGAACGTGAGAAAGAGAAAGCGAATTTTCCATCCAGCCGCCGACGGGAAAAATCGCGCGCGAGCTTATGGTAATTCGTTGTTTACGCGTACGCGCTCACCATCGATCAATAATCTGCGAAGATCATAAAAGCGATCAAACGGGAGAGAGTGGAGGGACGGGGGAGGAAGTCTGGGAGAAAAATTGACAAGAAAGCCCACGAAATCTCTCCCTCATCGTTCGATCATCGCGGGTGTCGATCGATCGATGGATTCGGCCGGCCTGCCAGTCTAGACGCGCAGGGAATTATTAATCAATAGCGAAGGATAACGCGAGTAATCGCGTTTGCGCGCCGAAACGGCTTTCGGGGGGGATTAAGCGCGCCCGGGAATCAGCGATTTTTAATCTCCGAATTAACTGCGCGCCCCCCTCCTCCCCCGCTGCCACCGCCGCCGCCACGCAGCGCGTGCGACCGCATCGCGCGCGATCCCGTCGTTCGTTTAATCGCGCCAACTATCGTATTAAGAGTGCCGGGGCGAATTGTAATCAACGCGAAAATATTTCCGGGCAAAAGGATCCCGCAACGGCATAATTACTCCGGCGATCCCGACCGCGCGCGCGATCGTGAGCTCCCCATTTACAAATAACTCCCTCCACCCCTCATGCCCCTCCCCCCGTGCCAAGAGGGCGCGCGCGCGCCCCGTTTCAATATTCCCGCGGCCGCGATTCTAATAACGCGTGTAATAATAACTACACGGAACTATTTGCTCTATATTCATGGAATATGCGCTCGAATTGTTCCGCCGCCTGGCCGGCGAGATTTCTCCAGATGTCCGAGCGAACGGACAATCCGGATGCGGCGGAGGGCCGAGAACAATTGAATCGGTTAACCGAGAAGCGAGAGACGCGGGTCCACGGACTCGCGAGGCACGCTTTCGCCCCCCTCCCCCCTCCCCCCCCCCGAGCGAGAAGCGCGCGATCCGCGCGAGCGGAGCCGAGTTAGCGACACGGAGCTTGCGAAATGCGCGGCTCCGAGTTTCAAGTTGGATCTGACTTTTTCAGAGTCGAGAGTCGAGCATAATGTGTAACGTTACATCGCGGATCCCAGCGAAAGACTCCAAGTCTCCTCCTGCGGATTCTCAAATGCTCAAACCTCCGAGTTTCTCGCGTTGGACGGAGCTTCGAGTACACCGGGAGAACGGTATTCTGATAGCCGCGCGACTGTGAAAAGTGAAATAATATTGTACCGCTGTAATACTGAGCAGCATTTTTTGTTGTCTGTCGCGAGTGCTCCGCCGCGATAGCGTCGATAATAAATTTACCACCGCTGCTGGAGTTTCGTTGAAACAACGAGAGGAGATACGAGCCCGGCGTCGAGAATGATTGTAATTTGTAGCAGGCTGTTTTAACTGCCTTTTTCTCTCGGCGCAACAACTGCTAATACAGATTTATATCGCTGGAAAGATTTCTCGCGACCTCATCGACGCGCACGTACGATCGCACGCTGTCGTCGCTGATTGATTCGCCGATTGATACCTGACGCGAAAAATCAAACTGGACGAGATGCGCCGGGAAACAATAATCCGTATTAATGGACCGGCGGACGGACAGAGAGAGAGAGAGAGAGAGAGAGAGGGGATTTCGTTAAGATCTGTACATCTTCCCTTTTTTTTTGCGACACATCAGCGACGTTCATAGATCGACAACACCGCCGTGAATTAATCCTACACTGCGCGCGAACGCGCGCGCTGGTTCGTCACGTTCGCCGGTGACTCGGTTAAAGTACCGGTCGGACAATTTAATGCTTCATAGATCACTCTCTCATCCCTCACCCTTCAATTAATGCACTGCTGGGCCACAGCGCAGCGCGCGGGCGCGCCGGCTCCGCTTTAGGGCTGGCTTCCTGTTTCCCAGACAGTTTTAATATAGCCGTAATCAGGCAACCGAATCTAGAACGCCGATACCCTCGAGAGAGCGCACCGCAGCTCAGCGGGTATTCACGGCATTCCATTTGCAGCGGATGCATTTCCCGCCGCGGTCGAAAGTCTTCGCTTTGCAATTCGTTCTCGATTTAATTACCAGCGCGCGACACGCCGCGGCGCGTCGCGCCGGTACGACGGAACTCCGAGATCGCGCAAGGGCGCTTCTCCGACGACGCCGGCTGGAGAACGGCGAGTTTTTCATTCGCGACTTTACACGCGGCATCAACGGCGTTCGACGGAATAGCGGTTACTAAAACGGCGCGCTTTAATTGAACTTTTCTTCGCTCCCCGCCTCCCTCTCGCTCTCGAGGAGAAAACCCAAGGGGTGCGCAGCGGGAGAGCGAAAAAGAGAGAAGCACCACCACCACCCTCCGCCTCTTGGCAACGTCTCACACGGCGGACGTGCCGCGACATCCCCGAGAACCGAGGGAGCGTCGAGAGTGCCGACTGTACTTCGCGGCTTTTTCGCGACTTCCGCCCCGCGCGTTTTTCTCTCTCCCGCCGCGCCGACGGCGGGGGTTACTTCCGCAATAACGATCGAACACACACACACACACACACACACACACACCCTCGCTGCGTGCACATCGTCGGGCGAGTGGGCGGGCGGGGCGGTGCGGGCGGTTGCCAAGCGCGCTATAATTATAGCATTTGCGCTATCATTTTGTCATGACGCGCCGTATAATCCCTCCCGCTGAATTATAGTGCTTGACACGTCGGGGGCTGTAATTTCCCGAGGCCGATCTCTTACCCAGGCCGATCCATCCATCGCGCCTTGATCGCGCGCGCCGTTACACACGCGTTGAACACGGGGCGCGTGATTCTCGCGAGTCACTTCCGCCCGCGCTGCGCCTGCGTATCGCGGCGCGGCGGAAGGTCGGGAACGGGTGCGTCCGAGTTGATAATTTCAGCAGGGAGGCCAGAACGTACATTCCCGACTCGATGGAATGTTTATGGGGCTCGCGGAGCCTCGCGCGATCCCGATAGCCCAATTATCATCCCCCCCCCCCCGATCGCACGCGAGCGCGTCTCACGTTCGGCTACCTCCCGAGAAAAAGATCCTCTCACCAGTTGCTCGATATTTGCCTGCTATAACCCTCCCTCGCTATAACGAGGCCGCACAATGCTACCATTCTCACCCCAGCGCGCGATCCCGCAGCGGTGTTTTGAAAAGTTGGCAACGTTGGCAAAGTGAGGGTCGACGGAGAGCGGTTTGTTGCTAGGGGAAACGGCAAGAGGAAGAGGCGAGCGAGAGAGAGAGAGAGAGGAGCGGGCGAGGTAACGCGGGAAACATCCGGAGAGAGGAGGGGGGAGGTGGTGGTGGTGGAGGGTAGTAGATCTCCCGGCTTCTATTCGCGAGAGCGCGGGAGAGATAGAGCGGCGCGCTAGCTAGAGTATCTGCTCCGTCACCGGCAGACTTCGAGCCCGCCGGGGCGCGGACGAGAAGTGACTACCGCAGGCGGGATCTGAAGGACCAACGAGCGTACACATTCCCGGGGGCGGACGTGGCGGCGGATAGGGTGGCTCGGGAACGCGCACGAGGGTGGAATTCGCGGCGAAGAACTCTTTCGGCCCGCCTGGTCTCTCTCTCTCTCTCTCTCTCTGTCCTTCCCTCGCGCTCCCTCGCTCGCCCTCGCTCTCTCTCGCTCTCTCTCTCTCTCACACCACTCTCTCTTTCTTGCTTCCCTCCTCTCGTTTTCTTCTCGCAGTCAGACGTCGTCGACTCGGGTCGATCGAGACCGGTTGGGCTAATTAACCCCGCGCACCTCCAGTGCGCTCCAGGGTGCGACGGAACTCTCGACGGGATATACACGGCTCGAGACAATTAAGGGGGAGGGGAGCTCGCTCGCTCGCGCTGAATGAACGGTTCCGGTGAATGGTCCTGCTGTAGCTTGAGACGAACGTAAGAGTAGCTAAAAATAGCACGCAGGTATGGCGCGCTTATGTAGATACGCCCGCGAGGGTGGGTATAACGTTCGGCGCCGAGGAAAAGAGCGCGCGCGCGCGCGCGACTGCACAATCGCCCGGTGAAATAATCATAGTCTGGAAAGCCGTTTCTGTGCAGCAAGTGCTGCGTTTTATCGATCAAACGTAGCAAATACCGGGAAGTAACTGTGGACATTCTTATCGTTCTAGCCTTTAAATGCGGATATTTAAACTTTCAACGCAGGCTACGTGTACATATACACGCGTACGCGTCGAGTATCGAACAACATCCATTCCGTGTTGGAAGTTTGAATATTCGTACTTGAAGAGCGAAGGAACAAGAATGCCCAAGGGAGTTTCTTCCCGGCATCGGCATGCGTTTGTCTCACTTTGCGCGCGTGCCGTTGTTTTCCGCCGGAATTGTCTACGTTACGGTCTACTACTTTCTCGTTAGTAAAGAATAAACAGCCGGCGCGCCGAAAATCACTGCGAGCCGAGGTGAGACTGAGAATCTTTCTCCCGGCGGGCGTTCGAAACGTGTCCGTCAGGTTATCTCACACACGAGTATTCGATCGTCTAATTTTCCGTCCGAGGGATAAACCGTGTGTTTTATCGGGCAATAAGCGGGAGAGCCTCTCTCGTGGTTACCGCGGACACGTTTTCTTATGGCTGTTGAAACGTCATCTGCTATCGATGCTGAGATACGTTTATGAGTCGCGGTTTATCGCGCTGGACACACCTACGACATCGACACGGTTTTACGTGTTACAATCGACGACACGACGCGTCCCGCTTAACGACACACCTCGATGCCGCGGATCGGCCGGAGTAAGAACGACCTACTGCTCTCACTCGGGCCTGGAACTGTCTCGGGGAAAAAAATAGCAGCGGCGGTATCTCGCGATGGCTCTTTCAGCCTTGAGGATCGCCGAAGACGCTGCAGCAGTCTTGGTTCGCGCGCGCGCGCGCGCGGGTTAAAGTGGCTAGAAAGGCAATGTGTTTGAACGTGCGAGGAGCAAACACATACATACACCCAGCCGAAGAAACAGGGCCGCGTCGAGAAAGAGGGACGCGGAGCAACCGGGGGGTGGGCGAAAGATGAAAGAGAGGGCGGGAGGGAGAGGGAGAGAGAGAGAGAGAGAAAAGATAAAAGAAAGAGGAGAGTGACACAGGTATGGCTGGGGCAAGTTGAAACAAACGAGGGAAACGTGGCTTAGGAAGAATAACGTTTGATTCCGCGATACGAAGAGCGTGTCGCGCGATGGAATGCGTAACGAGTTCTTATATCCCGGCCGAGGCCGTCTCACCGGGCCGACATATTTACGGGCGAACGTGCTATTTTGAATGGCGCCGAAGCCGAAATTGGATCGCGACTCTGGAGCCTCGTTAGGAGCGCCGAGGATATCGAGCTGAGTATTGATACCCAAGAAACGCCGCCACGATAATGACGCGCACATCATTGCGCATTTACATCCGCCTTGCATCGCCGAGACGCGCGTTGCCAAATTGTCAGTCTCGGCTGGCTCGGCTGGCTAAGACCGTGGTCGACGAATAATCGTGCAAAACGAATCACGCGGTGTTATTAAGTACGTAGTTCCGAGGAAAGGTCGGTAAATGATGCACTCGCTTGCGCGAGCGTTCTCTCACGTGCTATCGTTGTATCGCAAATGCGTGAAAAAGTACTACCCCCCTCCCGCGCCGCCGCCGAATGCGCGCGCCAACAACGGCCGGCGCGGCGGCTCCCGCGGGAATAATCTTTCATTAATTCGTAACTGTGTATAGTGATTACTCGCCGGCCCTTGAGGCTACCGCGGTTTACGTCATGTAATTGGAGTTGTATCGTACGTATTTTGAGGTTGTTTTGGCCGGCGAAGGTTTAATCTCGTCGGCCCGCGGGCCGCCATATTTTCATTTCCTCTTATTTTAATCGCGCAAATAATCATAACGCAAATCCTACCTGCGTACGCATACACACACACACACACACACACAGACACGCTCTCTCCGCGCGATCTTTCTTTCAATCGCGAGCGGCCTGCCGATTTTTAAATTCTCACGATCCGCACGCGCCGAGCGAGAAGCAGCGCGAGACAGCCTGCGAATTATTACGATGGAACTTTCCGTACGAACAAGAAAAAAAGAAGGGAGAGACGACGCGCTTTCCAGCGGTCAAACGGGCGCGATTTCGAGGATCCGCCGTGTCCCGAAAGAGAGAAATGAGAAACGAGAGGCGGAGGGAGCGGAAGGGAGGGAGGGAGAGAGAGAGAGAGAGAGAGAGGGAGCAGCGAAATCCGCAAAATGACAACGGTGCAGCAGCTCGCGGGAAGCACATAACGAGCTACTTTCTCACGTGGGAACAGTTTGCGGGAGATGCGCTTGCAGCCGAGATAACGACCGAAGATAAAGACAAATGTATCGCGTTAGTCGCGCGAGCGCTTGCTGCAGAATGCTAAGGCTCGATTTATCCCTTGACAGTCGGGCTCGCGCGGATGGCTTTCCCTCCTTCTCCCCCCCTCTCTCTCTCTCTCTCTCTTTCTCCCTCTCCTTCACCCGCTCCTCAGCAGAAGGCATAGCCGACGTCCGGGTAAGCCTTTGTAACGCGAATAAAGTACCGGAGTTGCCCGGCGCGTCAACAATATGACGCCTCGGCAATTTCGGTTCCGATCGTTCGCGTTTACGAAAGTGGCGACGGCGACAGAGCGTCGCTCCGTTCCGCTCGGATGTTCCGCTCGTCGCAGCGACCGGAGACAAATCGGATCGCGGATTTTCGCGTGGCAAGCCGGAGACGGCGTTCACCGGAGCAGATATGAGGGTCACCGGGTCACCGGCGGTGTCTAAGCAGCCGTAGCGCGGCTAATGCGTTTGGATTAGGCGGTGTCGAGAGACACGGAGAAGAAACAATTCTCTCTTTCTCTCTCTTTCTCTCGCTCGCTCGCTCCGCCGTCCGTGCGACTTTCGTTCGCCCGATAATGCGGCGATTTTTAACCGGTGTGCCGTGAGAGGACGTAAGGTGTGCCGCGAAAATTTTTAAGAATCTTAATTGTTATCTTCTTGTTACAAATTACAATAAATTGTTTTGTTTTATTTTTTGGCCATAACGGTGCATTTTGTTTGTGTTAATAGAAATAAAGAAAGGTATATTCTTTTTTATATTCTTTTTTTGATCATCATAGTTTTAGTGTGCCGCGGAAGTTTAACTATAGGTTCAAGTGTGCCGTGAGATAAAAAAGGTTGAAAAACGGTTGCGATAACGGAACAAGAGGTCCGATAATATTGGTAAATTACGCTTCTCGTGCTGCACTTCTCGGCGATCTCCTGACGCGGCGGCGGCGGCGAAGTCGGCAGGAAAAAGAGCGATGTTCTCTCGCACGTGAGATCTCGCGAGAGCAGACAGAGCGGTGAGAGAAAGAGCGACACAATGAGAAGTGGAGTATTTTAAATATCGTTTCTTATATGCGATTCACGTGAATTCCGGGTTGTCTTGCCGGGAAAGAGAAGTGGCGGATTGGGCGCTGGTTGGGAGAGCAGTCGCAATAACGGGCGAAATTGAACGATAAAAAAAGCGATCGGTTAATCGCGACGAATCATCGCGAGACCTAGAGCGCGTTAGTCCGTACGCGTTGCTGGAGCCGGTCGGGTCTTCGCCTGTAGTTTAGAAACATTCTCTGTGTATTTAAGCGGATTATACGTTCATTTGAATTACGTTCTAAGCGGGTTGACGCTCGCGGGAATTTAACGTCGACTGGAGTTCACCGCTGCCACCAAATGAGTAGAAAACACTCGAGGTAATACGTGTGGATCGCGCGCGCGCGCGCGTATCTGCAGAAGGACGCGTAAGAAAAATAATAAGAGCGACGGGATGCTTAATGCGTAATTAATGCGTTCCCAGCGGGAAGAGTAAACGGTTAGGAGAGCGGGTCGAAAAAGAGAAAGAGGAAAGGAGAAAAATGACAAACACCCTCGTCGGCTCTTAGACGCGACACGGAAACAAAGCCGCATTTAGCATTCGCGAAATAGCGAGAGAGCGAGCGAGAGCCAAGGAGAAAGAGAGAGAGAGAGAGAGAGAGAGAGAAAGAGTCTCCGTCGTCTCCATGCGGAAGTGGGTCTTGTTGACCCTCTTCTACCCCATGTAAATGTATTTCCCGTGGGTTACTAGGCGCGGCTTTATTACACGCTAAAACGAGGACATGCTCGCGGGAGAGAGAGAGAGAGAGAGAAAGAGAGAGAGAGAGAGAACGAGAGAGCGAGCGAGCGAGAGAGAGAGAGAGAGAGAGAGAGAGAGAGAGAGAAAGGGAGGGGGAGAAAGAGAGCGCGGCGCATAAGAGGGACGAATTAGAATTTAAATATTTTCTACCGGGCGGCCCTTTGTGATCCGAAGACGCGAGACTAAATTACCGCAAGTAGTCTTTTGAGGGACCCGAGCGAGCGAACGCGTGCGAGTGCGCCGGCGACGCCGGCGGACGACGACGACGTCCCCGGGGATGTGGCTGCGGGGGCACGTACGAGCCGTCGTGGAGGTTGGGAGCGGGGAGGGAACGAGAGCGAGGGAGGGGTTGCAGTAAGTTGAACCGAAATAAACGAGGGAGATTCGGCGTAGGTTACGAGAGAACGAGGTTTAGTCGCGGGATATTGGAATCCGTGGTAAAATTGCAGAGCGCAGCACAAAGTGCGGCGAAATTTACGATGCGAGCGAGGGGGCGACGGGTTGGAGGGCCGGCAGCGGGGGCGGGAGGAGCCGGGGAGGGGGGAGGAGGATGGTCTCCAGGAAATTCCGGGTACGTTCATTATTGCGTTACCACTGCCTTCTGCTACGGCGCATTAGATATATCGTCATCCGCGCGGCAGAGTGGCTCACGAAGCGCTGGCTTTTATTTTTAACCCCCTCCCCGTAGCTCCGGGAAGAGAGAGAGAGAGAGAGAGAGAGAGAGAGAGAGAGAGAGAGGGAGAGAACGTTCTCGCTTATCGGTTTTATTGGTCACGACAGACGACAGCTCGGAGTGATGGTCGAGAGGTCCGTGGAAATGGAGGAAATCGAGTCCGCGGGCGCGCCGTAACGAGCTCTTTTTTTCCCCCTCGGAAGATCGTCTCATCTCTCGCGAGATGAGGGCGCGTCCTCGACTCGACTCGAGGATGCATATCTCGCGAATCAATTTGGCACAGTTACACTTTATCTCGCCGTTGCACTCGCGGCGGATCGCCGATGTAATAGTGCGCGCTCTAATTTCCCCGCCGTACATATTCGCCTCCGTGCGATTTAAAAAGCACGAGCGCGATCGATAATTCGAGAAATGCAATCGATGCTTCGGTCGCATGCGCTTTCAACGCGACGAGAGTCCCGGAAAAGCGAAGAGCAATAGTCTCTCTCTCTCTCTCTCTCTCTCTCTCTCTCTCTCTCTTCCTCTGTCATTCGTTCGATGCTCACCGCGTATATTTCGTATTTTCCGTTCACGCAGCAGTCATCGCGCGCTCAACTATAACACCGCCCGTCCGCCCGCGCCGGTCGTAATGCCTAGACACATAATTTTTGGAGAACGGCGCTAACCGGTCCTTACTTCCGGCGGAAAGCAGACCGGAACTGGGCGCGACCGAGCACCGCTCTTTCCGATCCGCTCGCGCGATTGATGGGGTCATTAAATCAAAAAGTCCATTAGGGATCACGAGTTTTACTGTCGCTTTTATAACCCGCGAGATCGAGCCGCGATTAGCGCGAACACCGACCTGACTGATTAATCCCGCCGACTCGTCGGAATCGGAGAGGCCAGCTACGGAATATTTCAAAACGAAGAGGGGTCGACGAGAAAGTTTCATAATATTTCACGATATAAAAGAAGTGAATCGGACGAGGCTCTTCAATCCTCCGGCTTGATCGACTTTCTAAACGCTATTATGAATCGTTTACGAAACGAACGAGGTGAATCGAGAAAAAGAAAGAGAGAGAGAGAGAAGGAGAGAAGGAGAGAAGGAGAGAGAGAGAGCGAGAGAGAGAGAGAGAGAGAGAGAGAAACGGCCACACACAAATACACATACACAATATAGGCAATCTTGAACATTTGAGAACATTCGCTGTAACAAGCCGGAAATACGGCAAATCGAAATCAAGAGCCAATGGAGAAGAATGTTCCGCAGGATGCGTAAGTAGGTTTACTATTAAATTACGCCAAAGACGTTAAATCCCGAGGAAGGCGGAAATTCTACGACTTAGAATTTGCGGCGTGGCGCGGGGCGCTCCTTGGCGCTTTCCGCGATCGGTTTCTTGAGAGTTTTACGTTTCCATCGCACTCGCTCGCTCGCCCGCGGCAATTTTGATTTCCACGCTCGATATGCTCGTAAATCGCGCAAATTACGTGCCCGTAGCGGCGCAGCGCGGGTAAAACTCCGTGCCGGTTATTGGATCTCGTTTCTAAAAACCTTCGTTACGCCACCACCGTGTAGACGTCGCGCCGTCGCCGTTCGCCTTCGAAATCGATTCGGCGCTTCATAAAAAGATCACGTATCGGCGAATGGATAGCTGTGAGAAATTCGCACGGCCGGTAGCTCCTTTATTTTCGAGCCTATCAAGCGTGCGTGCACGCAACCGTGTGCATCGTCGATTCCGCGCGTACACGAAGGACATTGTCAACCTTTCCCGGCGAGAAGCGGCCGAGGTAACGGTAACCGAGTCTACCATTTCGCGCTCTTAGCTGCGCACTTAAACCGGCAACTCGAGACCGCGGCCGAGGTCGTCGCGCGATTGAACCTCGCGCGATTAGGAATATATATATATATACGTATATATTATTACTGATCGCGCAGTAAATTGAGCAGATTATAATTGCATCGGCGCGCGAAACTGGATGGAATGTATTTCTTCGGTAATGCGCGTAGCGGAGAAATCAATCAGAGTGATTGTGACAGTGAATTAAATATGACGCCGCAATATTTCCAATGAATTAATAATCATGATTTCATAATAACTCTGTGATAACTATTAAATACGCAGTCATCGTACAGTCAGCGGCCGTCATTTTACGGATGTATTAGTTTAATCAGCATTACTCGCGTCTCGCTCGTCACAATTATTCTCCGACTGCACAAACACACAAGCGCAAGCGCAGGTGTGCCGTTTGTAAAATTCTCGCGAACGCATGAGGGCTAATTTTCGACAATCCGTGGGAGACCTTGAGGTTTACGCGACACGCGTGTGCCGAATGCCGACGGAATCCCCGAAATTGAGGTCTAATAGGGCTCGGACTCGGGTCGATTTAACGTCAAGTGTAATCCGACCGAAGCATATTCCGACAAAACGCCCAGTCTTCGGTACCCTCGCGCAGGTTTCATCAAGTATTAAGCTGTATAGGGACTTCTTAATTATTCTTTAATTAGTTATTATTATTTATATACTTATTCCCCTCGCTCAGAACCTTGACCACTCTAGTCTCAAGTTTTAATTAAAAACCCTCGTGACCTCAATATTTGATCAAACCTGAGCGAGAGCGCCGAAAATTGCCAATGAAAGTTACCGCACGTTTCACATTTATATTTGACGATTTATTTTTTGTATATCTGATAACGATATATATATATATATTTGATGACAAATCGAACTGAATGGGCTATTATTAACGGACCTCGGTTGCTCTCGAGGCTCTCTGCACACAACGACAATCTGCATCCTTCCATAAGGAAAAAAGCGACGTGGACGCGGATCCGCGACGGTTGCCGGTCGGAAAAGAAATTAATTAGCGGATCGATCTTGCGAGTGAGCGAGCGAGCGCACTCGCCGGCATCCTTTGTGAACCAGAGTACATTATTGGGTTACCGTGGGAGCGCGAGACGTACTTTGAGACGGCCCCGCGGATCTGCAATTCGCCGGAGCAGGTGCGCCGCAGCCGAAAGTCGGGCCGGAATAAACGAGCGAGATTTCGACGCGGGTTACGGGAAAACGAGCTCTCGTCGCGACTCCGAATTCCCGAATACGTCCGTGGGTGTGAGAGGGTACGGTGCGGTGCGGTGCGGTGCGGTGCGGCGCAAGCCCGCTCTTGTCGGACGCGATTCGAGTCCTCGAGGGTGCACACGCCCGGTGACCTCCGTTATTACATTGTTACATTACCGGCGCGAGCGCGAGCGCGAGCGCGCGCGCGCGCGCCTCTCCCCGCGCTGCCACCCCCGGGAAAGCGACCGGCGGAAAAATCGCGGCGAATCGAAGCGGGGAAATTGGAGATTATGATCGCGCGAACGCGAGCTGCCCGACAGCGACAAAAAACGAGGACCTTTCGCGAGATTGGATTACCGCGGACGAACACAGCGACCCCTCGACCGCCGGTACCGACGCTACTATACCGGTACCGTACCGTACTCACTTCGCGATGATTCCGCAGGGAAGGGAGCTTCAGGATAAGCAGCGAAGTTTCGAGTCTGCGAGGAAACGAGGTTGCGCAATTTCGAGGTTGCGAGCGCGGCCGATGACTCGGGTTGACGCGCGAGCTGCCTCTATTAAGATAGTCGTGGGTATTGGAGTTTTCTATTAAGATAAAGCTCCAAAGTCTCCGGGACGCATCGCGGCAAGTGCCGATAAACTGTAACAAGGTGAGTCCGCGCGGGGGCGGGGAGATTTCACTTATAGAACACGCCACTCCCGCTCGCTCGCGGAGGGATGCATCGTCGTTCTCGTCGCTTCTTGTTTTTCCCTTCGCTTCGTCTCGAGGATATCGACGATCACACCGACCGGGGGCCGGTTTTCAGCGCCGTCGAGCTTCCCTCCCCGAGCCGATTCAAATCGAGAGCTCAAATCGAAAACTAGTTACCGCTCAGCCCTGCGAAGTAAGGCAGCCGCCGCTCGTCTGGAAGATGTGCGGGCAGGTCTCCTCCTTCGTCGAATTGTTTCCCAACAGAAACGGTCAAGACGCGACGCCGAGCGACGAGTACTGCGTGAATACTCCAGCAGACGGAAAAGCATCGCGGAATCCGGCCAAATCCGACCGCCGCCGACGGTCTCTCGTTTAACATCGCGTACGAGTCGAGAGAGCGATAAACGCGGTCGCAAACGTGACACACGAAAATGCAGCCGTTCGGAATTCGGGAGACGCGACGTCGTGAAAGATTTTCAATCGTCGCCAGACACCGCCGCCGCCGCAGAGGAACCGTGAATAATTCCCGCCCAGGCCGACACACCGGGGCAAAACTTCAACTTACCCCTCTCTTTAGCGGAACACTTAGCTACTAATGCCACGGTAATCCCTCCGCGCGAAGTTAGCCGGAGAGAGATCGTCGTTCTTTCTCTATCTCTCTCACCACTCTCTCCTCCCTTCCCTCCGCCCTCGCTCTCTCTCTGTCTCTCTCTGTCTCTCTCTCTCTTTCTCTCTCTCTCTCTCTCTGTCTCTCTCTCTCTCTCTCTCTCTCCGTTTCTCCGTCTGCCGCGGCGACCCTTTATCCGAGATCACACGAAGTCGTCGCAACATCCTGACGACCGCTCGCACGGAGATAAGCGAGGAAGCATCGCCGTTGATTACAGAAACACCGGCTGGCAGGCTGTGTTCCAGAACGCCGAGACGTGTACGCGAGAGACACGGAATAGCAGGCGGCTTACGCAACACGATAACTTCCTTAGCGCGCGCCCTTTTCGGCGGGGGAGGATATACGTATCTGGGCTGACGTCCGCGCGCGCGCGCGCGCGCGGACGTCGCCCATTGTAATCCAATAGTTTGTATCCGCAGCGACGTACCGGTGAACTCCGCGGTACGACAGGGAATGCGGTTTGCGAAGGCATATCCGCGCGCGGCGCGACCGGCCAAAGTCCGAGGGACCGCTCGGATCTCGGATTATTCACGCTGTTTCGTCGCCGCGAACGGACGGCGCCGTTATTTCATCAATTCTCGCTCGAAATAGCGGTCGAATTGGCCGGAGCGAGGCGAATCGAAGCGCGCTCGCGCGAGTTCTCCTCTCCCTCCGTCGCCCCGCGGGGGATTTCGACCTCGAATTTTCGACCGTCTCGTATTTTCGCATTAATCCCATTACGGCGTCCGCGATTTACTTATTAATTTAGGGGAAAGCGTATCTTTATCCGACTCTGGTGAAATTTTACTTCCGCTCGTCTTCGTACAAATTCAACTTCGTTTGCTCGTCGTTTTCGCAAAGCTGACTTATTTGCGCATCATCATTCGCCGCGACTAACCGTTACCTACGTTACTTACGGCAAGATAAACAAAAGAGAAGATAAACAAAATCTACCTACCCACTTATCCGTCTATCCATCTGTTTGTCTATCTCGGGCTATTTTCCCGCGGTCAGCTCTACCCGAGTTAATTGCCACTTTTAAGCGACCGATTAGTTTTTTGTTCGCTAACGACGTCCCCCCGGAATCCAGGAAGGATCGACCGGTCGTGTAACGCTTCGCTGTGTTAACTGATCTCGCTCGAGAGGATTTGCTCCTCCTCCGTTAGCATAGCGCAGCACGACGATTTCTCACAGGCTGAGCAGATTCCTTCGCGATGACGCGAGCGCCGGCACTCTCCCCCTCCCTTTCTCTCCCTCCCCCCCTCTCTATCAAGGATTTACCATCGCGGAATTTGTTCGGCCGCGACGACGAGGAAAATTCGTCGTTTAAATTATTCACCGCCGCCGCGGAGAGGAGAAGCGGCGTGCGCGCGCGCGCGCGGTAGCCGAAGGAACCGGATCGTTTTTCAATAATTTCCGCGCGATCGTGCGCGCGCGCGAAGAGAGAGAGAGAGAGAGAGAGAGAGAGAAAGAGAGGGTCACCGTAACGCGCGCGCGCCCGCGTACATACCGGAGACCTACAAACGAGTTATATCCGGGTTTCCCCGGGGAAACCTGCAGCGTCATGGGATTCGCCGTGTCCGGGAAGTCAAAGAAAAATAAACGACAGACAGGCGGAGAAATGAGGTTAAGTTCGAGGATACCGAGGACGCTCATGGTAGGGAGAGTAGCTCATGGAGAAGCAACGGGACGTGTGTTCGCGACCAGATGGGATTTATGAGTGCACACCGAACAAGATCCCGCACTCCTCAGAGGTACTGGTGGGCAGCGCACGAGGGAGGAGGGATGCGGGCAAAAGGGCGGAGAAGGACGAGGATGCACAAGGAGAAGGGAAAAATCGGCGCGCGCGGTGAGCACGACGAGACTAGCTGCCGCGCGCGTTCCGCGTCTCGGCTTTTCCGCAAGATCGAGGTTCCGTTCGTCCGTGCTGTCAAGAATTTAGCTTTAGTTCGTCGAGCTTTGACGGAGATTCGATTGGAGCGGGCGCCGACTCGATGGCGCACCGACGAACGACGAACGACGTATCTCCACACGCCGCGGAGAGGAAGAGGAGGCCGGCATTCGATTTTCCATCGACCGCGCGCGCGCCGCCCGCAGTCGCAGCGAACGCCATCGATCACTCCCTCTTATTCTCACCCCCTCCCCTGCGCCGGTTCATCCCGATGCGGTCCATTAATTATTAACAGACGGACGCGCGGCGGTGATCTTTAATGGCTATTTTGCCCACTGTCAAGTATTAATATTACTTAGGATTGTGCAGCTGCCGTTATTGGCAGGACTGCCGATAACTGGCCGCCGCCGGGGGGGGGGGGTACGGAGGGGGTGATCGATATGCATTTTCCAGTTTCCTCGAGTTTGTTGAACGCGCGCGCGCGCGCGCGCTCATGATAGATAAGGGGCTGACGAGTTTAGAGCGCGACGAGCGTCGCTTCACCACGGTAAATAGAGAAATAATCAACGTCCAATTCGATTTACCGACGTGCCCGGGGTATTTCGGGGACAGGGGGCGCGCAGGAGGGGGTGAGCGGTAATCATATTCCAATCGTATTCCAATGCACGCGCGCTCGTGCGCCGAGCTCGTGTAACATTAAGGCCTCTGCTTCTCTTTCCCGCCGAACTGGGGCGCACTTTTTGCCCTTTAGAACGAGACAAGCGTATAATCTAGCGTCGGAGGGAGAGAGAACGAAGTTCCAGAGTGCGACAGCGCGGCTCAGCCGAAGGGAACGAGCCTATTTGCTGCTTGCGCGCGCGTGTTGGCGAATTTCTACCTCGAGTCTCGCTCGAATTTCGCCCGTCATCGGGCTCTTATCACACGCGTTTGATCTCGTAAGGTCGACATGTCTATGCACACAGAATGCTCCGTCGTGAAAACTCCTTCGGCCACTCAATTATCGTCCAGCAATTAACGTTCAGGAGTACCGCCGGCGTGATTTTGATGTTTCCCCACGGACTCGTCGAAGCTGACTCTCCATTTTCGCGCGGAATTTTGCCGAACAGACGTCGAACGTGTCGTTACCGGATTAGGAAGGGAAGTGGGGAAAGAGACGGGTAAAAACGAAGAGGGAAAGAGGAGAGGTACAAAGAGCGCCGACACGTCAGGACGGATATATTTCTCCCGTGGAAGTGCAACGTGCGCGCCCACGCGAGAGAAAAAGAGAGAAGGAGAATGAAAGAGAAAGGAGGAAGGGGGAGGGGAGAGAGAGAGAGAGAGAGAGAGAGAGAGAGAGAAAAAGAAGAGTCTCGGTATTGAGAGAGCCGGACAGGAATAAAGGGGAAAGCTGTGAAATGGGTTGCGGGAACAAGGTTAAGTTCTAGGATATCGGAATTCATGGCAAAATAGCGAGCGGCGCACAACTCGGCGAGCGGCGGCGAGGCGCAAATTTATGACGCGGCTCGAGTATTCGAGTGTGCGCGCTCTCGCGAATGCAAGAGACAGTGACGTAATTCACGCTTAGAGCGCGCACCACCTTCCGCCGCAGAAGAAACCGAAGGGTCCTTCCTCCGGTGTCCCTCCCGCCGTGCTGCCTCCCTCCCCCCTTGACCCGATCGCATTTCGATCCGTCTCCGCTGCCATCGCCGCCACTTCGAGTTCTCTCGACGATCAATTATTTAAGCTGCGCACTTTTCAATGTATCCCGTGAGTGCATGCGTGCGTGCGTGCGTGCGTGCGCGTGCGCGCGTGACGTTGATTTAATATCGTTCCCGTGCGACGAATAAATAAACAAGCGGTTAGATAAATAAGTTATTTCATCCAGCTATATACTTGACCCGCTTCTCTCTATTGATATTCTCGGCACCGCGCAATTCTCGCGGCGCAAGTACAACAAGATTCTCGCGCCGACATTTTATATATATATATATATAATCAGTTCGTGTATTTGTCTTTCGTCTGTCTCTGTTTTGCTCCTTATCAATTTCGATGCGTCGACGTTTGCCGTTCGGTGTCTCGTACAACGCTCACATTCTTCATTCTCGTATTGTCTCTCGCTCTTGTTTCGCGCGCGATGACGTTTGTCTCGAAATAATAAACGAATTTATTCTTTTTCCGTCACGGTCTCGCTTATTTCTCTCTCTTTCCCTCCCTCCCTCCCTCTCTCTCTCTCTCTCTCTCTCTCTGTCTTTCCTATTTTTCATCTTTCGGCAGCAGGGGCTGTTCGGGATTTGTAACTCGTTGGTTACGCCACTGGCGAGAAAGCGTATCCTGCCGTTAGGATGATGGAACTCGAAGTTGAACGGCAGCTCTCGCGAGAGAGCGGGTCGCGCGCCGGTTGAAGCCCCGTTGTTGTCGAAAGCAACAACGACATCGGGTCGAGGAATCCGATCAGGCCGCTTCCTCGATCGCGTATCGAAACGTCAATCGTAATTGTCGCGCGGCGGTCGAAATCGATACCGTTTGCGCAGCGTTGGCGACAAAGCCGCGGCGGCAGGATCGATTTGGTATTAAAATTTCACGCCGACGAGCGAGAACCGAGTGGATTACGGATTACGGAAATCGTCGGGTCGAATGGATTCTGCCCCCATTGAAAGGGCGGATATGTCAGCGAGAGGAAGTTAAGAGTCGCCGATGTATCGGGTATCGAGGCGAAATAAGGTGAGGGGGGATATTCTATTGTGTCTAAAATATCATCTCCATCGAGAGATGAGCGACAAATTGTGCGGGAGAAAAAATACGCGACACAGAGAGACGGGAGGGAGGAGCGAATCAGTGAGAAGCTTCGTGGAGCAATAAGTCGAACTTGAGTCTTGAGCGAAACGTAAAAGTAGAATCCGATCAGTCGATCCGATTAAAAAGACGAGGTAAAAAGTGACAGAAATTTAGAGGGTGAATGAACGACAAGCGCTGCGGTCATTCCGACACACACGACGTCGCGATCAAAAATGCCGCCGACTTACAAGTCGAGAGTCCGCTCGGCCGAACGCGATTTCAGCGTGGTATCTTGTAGATAAAAAGACGAACGAAGGAGAGAACGAGCGAGGAGTTAAACAGTGAGTAGAGAATGTCACGGTAAGGGGGACGGGGAGGAGGATCGGAGGGGAACAAGGTTAAGTACTAGGATATCGGAATGTCCGGCGAGGTGGAAAAGGGATTCGTACGGTGCACGACGGTAAGTGTACAAATAAAAGGGAAGAGAAAGGAAGGAGGGAAGGAGGGAAGGAAGGAAGGAAGGAAAAGGAGAAAAGAAAAACAAGTTTGTCGGAAAAATCAAAGACGAGGAAAATACGGTTCCTTGGCGCGTCCCGTTCCTCGTATTTTGCGGTGGGTTTTAGCGGCGCGCACCGGCCGGCCGTTAAACGGCGGCTAAGCAAATAGAGTGAAAATCGTTTCGACGTGGACAGAGACGACGACGACGCACGAGGGACAATCGGCTCTTCGGCCGGTAAATTAAAAGCGGAGGACGACACGTCGCTGCTGACGTTCCGCGGAGCGCACGCAAAAACGAAACAGGGGAAACAGCGGACGACTTTCAGAAAAAGGACGCATTAAAAAGCCCGATCGGTAGATGGACGATGGGTTTTGCTCGGGCTGCTGGCGTTTTATAATGGATCGTCGTTGGCGTGTGACGTCTATTTCATACATCATGCCCGTTTCTTTAACTCCCGCTTGAAAATAGCATGAAAATAGCTCGCGTGTGTACATGGAAAAATTTTCTTATAAAACGCGGCTGTCTCGGTCGAATTGGCGCAAAACCAGGTAATGAGTTGAAAAGCGCCCGCTAGCCGGCGCTCTCGCACAGATTCGATCGGAGAAGGTTTGTTCATTAATAATTATTTACGGTTTACATTCTCCTTGTGAATCCTTCCATATATATATATATCTTAATATCTGCCAAGATGGATGTTAGGGTGTCGGTATGAAATTAAAATACATCGTTTGAACGATGAGATGCAGAATTGTGCCTCCTTCATCAGTACCCTCGTCCGACCTTGGTCCTTCGTTACGTGTACGGCGAACAAAATAAATTCGCACGCGCTCTCACGGGTGCCCAGAATGACGATGAAACTGAAAGCCTCATCCGTTCTGCGTGAAGCACGAAGATATAGTTGCTGAATGTATCCGTAGAGCACTGCGGTCGCGATATCGGAATTCGCGATATACGTATAAGGTGGGCGAGCCAAAGTAACCGCGGGAGTGCTTCGAAATGGGTTGCGGGAACAAGGTTGAGTTCCAGGATATCGGAATATATGGGCGAGTAACAGTGCAAAAGCACGAGGGGGGTAGAGCGGGTGAAATTTATGACGCCGGCGGAAGGAGGTCCCCGAAGGAGAGGGACAGAGAGGCACGGAGAGTGAGAGACCGGAAGAGAAGGAGGAAAAGTGAGAAAAAAGGACGGCGCGACGAAAGGAGTGTACTCGAGGAACGTGGAATAAAATTGTTCGGTCTTTACATAAAACACTGGAGCCGCGCGTCGAAGGCGAGAAACGAAATACCTCGTTTCGCCGGCGCAACAACATAATTCTGCCGATTCGATCCGCGTCGATAGGGACGAATTCGTCCTGATGAAAAAAAGAAGAGAGAGGCAAAAGAGGAGGAAAAGAGGGCGGAAAAATGCAGGAAGAGAAGAACGACAGGAAGAGAAAAAAGAGGCAGAGAGAGAGAGAGAGAGAGAGAGAGAGAGAGAGAGAGAGAGAGAGAGAGAGAGGAAGAGAGCGAGAGAGCAAGAGAAATGCACGGGTTGTATCCCATGAAAATTTTCCGTGCACGGCGAGATCGAATTCCTGGTCGCTTCTGTCTCGCGTGGAATAATAGAACGCTCGGGGGCGAATAATATTTAAGAAAGCGGTTTCGCTTCTCTCTTCACCCCCTTGACGGAAACGGGCGGCGGTGGCGGCGAGCCGTGGAATAAGGATTTTATCGTGAATCGCCGTAACGATCGTCCTTATGGCGCGATTCGCCGCGCTCCGGAGGACAAAACACCGGCTCGCGGATTGGCTTCGGTTCAAGTTGAAGCTCAAACGACGACGCCGCGAAACATGTGTACCTTGAGAGAAAGAGAAAGAAAGAACGCGCGCGCGCGCGCCAGAGAGAAAGAGAGAGAGAGAAAGAGAGAGAGAGAAAGAACCTTCGTAGATATTACCAAATCGCTGTTAACTCTCTGATGCACTCTATTGGATTTTCATCTTATCCGAAAGTTCTACACAATAAAGTCGAGAATGACAATCCTCGGTTCCTTCATCTCGCGACCGCGATCTGGCTAATCTTATCTCAACGTTCCACGCAATCAAATTTGCATCGAAAAAATTTCTCTTTCATATTACATTACACACACGCGCGAGCGATTTCCTCGTGCAAGTTGCGCGGAATCGCTCGTTAAAAATGAAAAATCAATCGCCACGATTTTTCCGCACGCGGCCATTAAAATTAATTACATTTTTATGCGGTACGATTCTTGATTCTTAATAGCCCCTATTAATTTGTCGGGACATTTCTGTGTTATTTAATTGGTAATTGATCGGACGGCACGCGATGTAAGGTGATTACGACGCGTATTATTAGTTAATTTAATTGGCCGCTTTCTACCTCTCACCCTTTCTCACTCTCCCCTCTTCTCTCTCCCTTGAACTCTAACTTTCTCTCTCTCTCTCTCTCTCTCTCTCTGTCGGTCTAATGGCATCGGCGGCAACATCGCGTGCGCCAGGCAAATGAGAAGCTAATATAGACGACTATGTACCGCGCGCGGTACATATTGGACCGCGTTCAAATCGAAACTCAAACAATGCCGCGAACGTGTTTCCGGGATCGTCAATGGACGCTAAGGAATCTGTGCTAAACGTTTTGCCGCGTGTCCCGAAATTACTTTGAACTTTAGCGACCGTCTCTGCCGACGTTTACCGCGCCGCAGATACACTCGCACACATACACCACGCCGAATCGCGATAGAACCGAGCAACGACAAACAATGTTACGAGTCAATTTATCGAGTCGCCGATTTTGCAAATGGCACGAAATGCGTCCAGAGCGCGTCCCGTTCCGTGTTTGTACTTTTACGGAATAAAAGAGATACTATCGGATTTACTTCGCTCCTTTGTTCCTTACTTTCGGTTCGATAGAAATATTTCAGTTTTAATGAAAATCGCTCACTCTCCTCGCTCCTCCCTCCCTCCCTCCCTCCCTCTCTCTCTCTCTCTCTCTCTCTCTCTCTCTCTCTCTCTCTCTCTCTCCTCTGTCCCTATCTTTCTGTGCCAAGCGGGAGAACCCGGCTTGGCGGACTAAAGAGAGAGAGAGAGAGAGAGAGAGAGAGAGAGAGAGAGAGAGAGAGAGGGGGGGGGAGAGAGAGAGAGAAAGAATAGAAATTAAGGGAAGTACGAGTGTATACAAAACTTACTTCGCGAGTTTCCTGCCGGCTGCCATTCCTTCTCCGTCGATCGCCCTGAAAAGAAATAAAATTGCTACGATTAACCATCAAGTCGTTATATTGCGAATGTGCATTGCAAAGGAGCTACGGAGGTGGGTGAGAACGAATCGTCGTGTACATCGTTCGCCAGTCGAACGGCGAAATAGACGGCGGTTAGATCGATTTTTAATCGGCGAACACATAATTTCATAATTGCGCCGCCGACGACGACGCGACGGTGTCGTTGTTCTCGCGGCAAATTAATTTAATGAGTTTCACTTCGTCGCTGGCCAATTCCTTCGGAATTTTCCATAAGGGTCGTAATCCCGTAAGGAGGTTACGGCAATGCGACCCTTACTGAAAGTGGCTTTAACTAGTTAAAGTTCGTCCCCCGTCGACAGGAAATACCTCTAACCACGTCGCACTCGACAATGCCCGAGTCTCATCGGGATTCCGATATATCGGTATTACAGAGAAGAGGAGAAAACCAGAGACAGAGAGACACAGAGACAGAGACAGAGACAGAGACAGAGAGAGAGAGAGAGAGAAAAGGAGAGAGAGACTGTAAGGACAATTGTAACGTAATGCGGTAGTCTCGACGTTGCTCTTTATTACAGATTAACCAATACCGTCGCGCAAACCAAGCAACCAACAACCGCCGGCATTCGAGCTTCTTTTCCTTTTCATCCTTTTCCATGCCCTCCCCCCCCCCTCTCTCTCTCTCTCTCTCGAAAAATATAATTCCCAGATGCGATTTTTGCAAAGCCGTTAGCAACACCACTTCGCAAACGCAAAGAGACGGTATTTCCCGGCGAGAAGGTTTTAACGGTCCACCTATTTCGGGGGCGATATTAAATTTAAGGAAATGCGCTTTCGATGCTCGCGATCACGATCGAGCCAGCCGCCACGCCAGCCCTTTCCGCTGTCTGGCTAACGCGCGGTGCGCGCACCGCGCAATACACAAATCAGGGCCCGATGTTGCCGGGGGTTAAATCGATCTCCCGCGCGAAACGCGCGGCGCTATTCCTCTAAACGCGCGCGAGAGGAGAATCGGTCGTTTCGTTGCGGTTTCGCCCGCCTGTCCGCCCGCTCGCTCGCCCGCTCGCTCGCTCGCGCGCGCCGGCCGCGAAACAAATTCTCGAAGCGCAGCCGGGGGGCGAACGTGTTCCGTCGTTAAAAATGTAAACTCCGCGATCTTACGAGCGCGCGCGCTCTCGGCCATGGTTCATTTGCCTCGTAAAGGCGAAACTAATGGCCGGCGTGAAGTTATGTACCCCATATTGGCTCGCATTCAAGTCGAAATTCAAACCGCGCTGTGAAACGCGCGGCATGATCACCAACCCTTCCTCCAACCCCCTACCCCCCACGCCGGTAGGTCGGCCGTTACGACCCCGGCTAAACATGAGATCAGCCTGTCGGATTATTAACCCTTTCGCGATCGCTCTGAATTTATACGGAACGCCGGCGACGACGCGGGGCGATTTCTGCCGTCGGATTTTTAAACATTAACGTCCGCCCCCTCCCCCCCCCGTTCCGCAGAAGCATACGAGGCTTCTCGTTACAGCCGGATGAACATCGTGCGCCTCTTGTATCGGCCATCTATAAATCTCACAGCTCTCGGCGGATTAGGCCACCCATTTATCCACGAACGATCGGATTCGTCGGAAGTGAAATTTCCTCGCTGAGGCCGCCCTACAACTTCCAACCGATTGTTTTAATATTAATATCGGGAGATCAATTCGGTTGATCATGGCAGGCCGATATCGCGCGAGAGAGAGAGTCTCGTCATGTAAAATGATCTGGTTAAAAATTGCTTTCTAACCCTTTAACGCCTACTGGTAACTATAGTTACCAGAAACGCATTTAAGAGTCCATAACTTAGTCAAAAAAGGAGATATGTTCGTTTTCTTTGCACTACTGTAAAGGTGAATTCTTCTTCTAAAAAATGGCATATAAATTGTATGTAGATTCGGTTTAGTCTGTTTTTAGCTCAATTTTAATTGTGTTTTGTCAAATTCCAAGTAGGCATAGTTAGCATTGTTACTGACATCTAGAAGTGCACTATAAATGAATAGATTGGTATCTGTTATAATTTTATACATTTGGAAGCTTTCTCAGATGCAAAATGTGAAATTAAAAGAATACAGAAATTCAAAATGGCGAATCCAATATGGTGGACACGAAAATCAAGAAATCAACCTAATTTCGTAAAACCTGGCCTACAGCGCTTTTTATGCGGCGAAAAATGAAGGGACGATTGACTATCTAAATGGTGATCTATAAGATATTCTTTTGAAATAGTAAGCTTGACGCTCTGAGTGATAAACTTCATTCACAAATATAGTAAAGTTTCAGCTCAAAAATGTCAAGCTGACTATCAGAGTTATGTCGTGTAGATTACCCTTCATTCTTCTCTGTGTAGGTTGCTCATTTCGTATATTCGCTTTTAAGACCCAAGTCATATTTACCAATAAACAATAAACAAAAATACAAGAAGACGCTTTGAAAAAAATCAAGAATCATTTGATACGTCAGAAAATTCCGTAGTTTTTCGTAAATATAAAATTCTGGCATTTTTTTTGGTTATCACTACTTATAGTCTCAGTTCAAAAAAACTTAAATTTTATTCTTAAAACACTTGTTAAAAAAGTCGGGCGTTAAAGGGTTGAGAGAGAGAGAGAGAGAGGGGGAGGGGGAGAGAGAGAGAGAGAGAGAGACAGTTGGGCTGGATTCACATTATTCGTCAAACGACGGCAAGCAGGACGCTCCGTCGAGCTTCCGTCAATTTCTTCTCTTTTTAACAGGGATGGTTAAAATGTGTCGGTGGCGGATACCAAACACTCCGATGAGAAAGCACCGAAGAATGTTTTTTTAACGGACGGCTGCCGCCGTCTGGACGGCGGGTGATGTGAATTCAGCCGTATCCGGCGAAACGACAGCGACTTGGGCAAGCGGCGGTTGTTGATTTTGCGTAATTTCCCTCGTGGACGCGGCCGCGATACGACCGGTCGAGATGACGAATCGACGAGGATGAGTCACAAACGCGGAAACGCGCGAGCTGCCCCACACACGTCAGCTGCGCCGCTCGCGCGGAGTCGTTACCGTAACGCGCAACGGCATTGAAACGATGTCGTGAAACACGCACGTAAGATCACGGCGGAATGGCCGCGCGCTATTGCCGCGACCGCGAGAAGCCGGAATATCCGGGAGGAATTTTATTCGCTCATGCGCGAGGCATGCGCGCGATGATATCGAGGGACGTTCGCGTCTCGCGGTAACGATGGACTTTTTCATAGCCGAAGATTCGACGCGCGAATGAGTCGCCGGGGCGTCGACTGTCGCGGCGAATCGCGAGGTCGAGCAATTTCATCGCTCTGTCTCTCTCCTCTTCCGGCAGAATTCCGTCGGAAGGACGGCAGTTCCTCCGTAAGTCTCACAGTGATACATTAGGGGTACCGGAAAGTCTTTTCGTTTCTCCAAGTTTGCCATTTTCCAAATTCGATCTTAATCGAAAATTAATACACACGATAAGGAAATGTCGTCGTTAACTAACGTGGAATTTAAATTAGTTCTGGATTAAAATTAAGGACTCGTACTATAACCACCACCACGAAAATTGAAGGCTTTAAAGTACGGAAAGACGTTCCGGCACCCCTAATATTTTAAATGCGCCGAACGCATGCGCGAGAGAGACCTTTATCTTGCGACTTCTACCTGGCGATCCCGATGTCGAGCGAGGAAATTCATAATGCCCCGTCGCGGATTATTTCGACGAATTCGCGCCAGCCTGCACATCGTCGCCGGGGCCCGTTGCTCCCGGACGAAATCCCATCATTGGGGAATGTTAATTATGGTAATTGAAAGGGGCAAGGCGAACGTCCACCCTCCTCGGCCGGAGTTATCAGTTCTTACGGGGCGAAATAGTCGCGCGACTGGATTAGACTCGCGTAATTAGAAATCTTGTCGCGTGGGATAAATGGGGCAGACATTTTCATTCTCGGGACGGGAAAACGGACTTACAATTCGTGAAACGCGCGCGCCCGCGCGATTTCCTTGCCTATCCCGGCAGGAACGTGTCACGTGCAAATGCAGAAATGGCGAAATTAACGGAGAGAACCGGGGTGGAAAGGAAAAGAAAAAAGGAAGAAAAAAAATTGCGCCCAACGTAGGGCTGAATTCTGAATTTACATCCGCTTTTGTTCCATCTGCAAGAAGCGCGCCCATCAATTGCGATTGCGTGAATTAACGGTGGAATAAGATTGTCGGCACTCGCGTTCTGTGACGACTCGCTAATTACAAAATTACAATCAGCCTCAGATCATAAGACGCTCACCGGGGAACATCGGAAAGCGGCGGCCGGTAATTTTCGACTTTGGCACGCGACCGCGCTCGTTGATCTTTCAAAGGATATCAATACGTTTTTCGCAAAGTAGCTTCGAGTCCTCGCTTACACGGCTTACGCAGCGGCTTGAAACAGAGCGAGGCCGCCGGATTCGCCGGGAATGCGGCGAAAGCCAGAGAGACATCCTCGAGCGCCGAGGGAAAGCAATTCCGACGGTAAAACACCGCAACTCTTCCCTGTGTGTGTGTGTGTGTGTGTCGACGGTGCGAATTATCGGTCGCGCGATTCCGACAATTTAGCGTTCCGCCGTTGTACGACGAACGCGGCGACAACGCTATTCAAATCTCCGTCTTCGCTCCTGCCACCGCCGCCGCCGCCGCCGCCGCCGCCGCCGCGCGCAATGGCAGTAAAACAAATCCTTTTATCCTGCGCGAGGTGCTTCGCCTCCTCGAAACTGTAGCCGCGCGCTCATCCCGCAAGATGTGTTCAGGATGGAAAGCTGGAGAGCGAGAATGTGAGAGAGAGAGAGAGAGAGAGAGAGAAAAGGGTGAGTGAGGAAGCACATGATGCAATTCCAACGCTGACGGAGAACACTTCGTCGGTCACAGCGAGGGCGGCGGAAGGGTGACGGAGGAAGAGCGGAGGGCACATTGCGCAACGCAGCGCGCGGTTGCATCCTGCCGCCCGCCGCCGCTCCTGCCGCCGCCGGCGGCGGCGGCGGCAGTGGCTGCAGACGGCGCATAAGCCACTCGTCATTATTTCATCGAAGTCGGTGCCTCTGGTTCAACAGGTATGTTTCCGGCGCAATATGCGCGCCACGGCCTTCGAGAGAGAGAGAGAGAGAGAGAGAGAGAGTTCGTGAAAGTAGTCGGGTCCGAAGAAAGGGAAGCGAAACAGCGAGAGGGGAGAGAGACGGGGCGGCGAGAGGGTGCGGAGCCAACGACGCGCGACCCGTCAGCCGCGCGTTATTCGACGGAGATGAATCGCTCTGATTGAGATTATTTTCGTCGCGTATCTCTTCTCGCCCCTCCCCCTCCATTTCCGTCATCGTTTCATACGTCTCATCGCGATGAGTTAAAGAAAATTAACATGAGCTTACAATTTCGCAACGGATTTCAGAGCGTTAGGGGACCAGCGATTTACCGCGGTTGATCTCGCGGGAGAGCCGTGATAACGCGAGTCTCGGCCGACATCCGCCATTCTCCGCCTAATTTCGCTCGCAGCCTCTGCGATTCGTGAAACACGGCTGCCATCTGGGACGGTACGCGCTCACATGCTACCGTCCGACGGTGGCTCCCTTTGATACGCGCGCGGTGCGAGACGAGCGAATGTGTCGAACATCGAGAGAGCATCGACGAGACTGGCCCCGAGCCAGCGCATTACTCCTGAAGGAAGGTAGCAGGAAAGAGTGCGAGAGCCAGTCGGGGCACGATACATGCATGGGAATACGGAAGAGGAATGGGGGCGAGAGGTGGGCGAGCGAGAGAGAGAGAGAGGGGGAGGGAGGAGAGCAAGAGAGGCGGAGAGAAGGAGGAACAAGGACCGAGAGGACCGGTAACCCGAATGAATATTTAATTTCTGCATATCTCACCCGGGCTAAAGTTCAGAGCGACGGGATGGCCGGCTCGCTCCCAGGAGGGTGAAAGGAAGAGCCCCGTGTCCCTTGTACTTCCCCAGCAACCCCCGTGATATAGGGTAGACACTCCCGAAGATCTCTTGCAGCCGCCATCGCCACCACTACCACCACCACCACCACCGCCACCACCACTGCCACCATTGCCGCCGCCGCCGCTATTACCCTGCCCCCGCAGAACCCCCAATCCTTTCCCGCTATCCAGAGTTCGCTCTCTCGGCTGCTTTCCACCGTGGTCGCTCGTGGCCGAAGGGCCAATTACGATTTTCCTTACGAGGGGCGGACGAAGCGGAGACGAGGGTGAGGGCACGATGAAGGAAAAAGTCGAGATAGTGTGGTGTATGTGTGTGTGTGTGTGTGTGTGTGAGAGAGAGAGAGAGAGAGGGAGAGGCGGAGGAGGAGGAGAAAGAAGAGGGAAGAAAGAATAAGAAATGCGCGAAGACGAAGAGAGAATGGGCGAGTCAGAGGGGTCAGTGCGAGTGCTTGAAGAGTGTAGGAGCAGAGCATGGTCGAGAGAACGAAAGGTCGAAAAGAGGAGAGCCGGGCGGTGGTCGGAGGTTTGAACGAAGGTATTTCCACGGAGATCTGGATCTTAGACTCGATAGACCGCAGACCATCGAGCAAGGGCGGAATATGGACGCGCTGCCGACAGACATTGCGCGGAGAAGAGCGGCGAGGGGCCCGAGGGAGGAGGGCTGAGGGCGGAAAGGACCGGGGTGCGGTCGAAAGTTTCAGCGAGAGGATAAAGGCGCGCGAGCGAGATCGATTAGTGCGCCGAGTAACGAAAGGGTAATTTATAGTGAGGTGAGCAAAGACGACGGGGCTCGAAAGGAAAGCAGAGTGGAATAGTAAATTATAGCGAGAGAGGAGAGAGAGAGAGAGAGAGAGAGAGACTACGGTCAAAGAAAGGGAACGGGCAATGGGCGAGGAGCGAGGAGCGAGAGAAAGGGAGACGGAGGGAGGGAGAAGCGGAAAAGCGGGAGAGACGGCTGGGTTCGTCGGAGAAATATTTAATTCTACGTTTTATCGCTCGCGCAGGTCGGCGGCAAAACGTGGTTATATATGTATATATAATTTATATGTATCCTCTCTCTCTCTTTATATATATATATATATATATATATCTGCAGATAATAATGCACTTTTTAAATGAGACTCTCTCGCTCGATGGAAGCCGTATAAAGAAGCGGAGATAAGGAGAAAAGAGCTTAGGGAGCATCAAAGCCGGACGAGATTGGACGCTAAAAATGTACATAGCAATTGGACAAAAGAAGCGAGAGCGAAGAAGGCTGCTGAGCGACGAAGAAGAGGGGACAGGGGGGAGTGGGGCGGTGCGACAAAAAGGGACGCTGCCGTCGCCGTCGTCGCCGTCGTCGTCGTCGTCGTCGTCGTCGCGGAGGGCGTCCGTGGAAAGCCCGGAAAAACACAAATAACAATCAGCGAAGGAGATCGACAAAAAAGGGGAAGAAAAAGCGCGTGTGTGGGGGAGAACGTCGTGACAAGTAATTCGGGTCGTCCGATGCGAGCCGAGTCGGCCGAGTTATCCGATAATCCCGCGCTAGGACAGTTGCTGAAACCGTAAGACCGTGTCGCCTGGGGAATTTTTTAGCGGCGCGCGTCAGATACAGAGGCTGACAACGAGGTAACCGATGAATTTCGGTCTCTCCTACTATTTCTCCTTTTTTGTCTCCCATCCCTCCTCTCCCCTTCCCCTCCCCCCCCAACCCCATCTCACTCATAATTATCTCTTTTTTCCGCCGGGTTATCTGCAGCCGGCAGATGTTTCGTACTTTGTTATAGAAATATCATGCTCGCGCGGTTGAGAGCGATCCCTCGGCTAGAGATTCGGCGAATAAAACTCCCACCCGCCCTCCTGTTGCTAACGCAATCCTAGATCTGTGCTGCTCTCCCTGCTCCAGTCTTTCGACTTTTCGAATAACAGGATTCGTTTTTGTGGAATAAAATTTTAAAGCTCGCGTCATTGTGCCTGTCACCGAGGACGAGCGTGCCATCGAGCCAAAATGAAAGCTAAGCGCAGCATCGCGTAAGCGACGTCGCCCCTACGAGCACCCTTGAGCGAGAGATTTAATCTCAGGATAAATTGAATTAAGAAAAAAGACGCTCCGCTTCTTCCTTCTTATTCGTTGAGAACTTTGGCCCCTCATTGGTTTAGAATGTTTATTCAGTCCCCTTTAAACGAGAACAGGGACGGGGTTTAGGGGGTGGTAGATGGGTTGCGCGAGTTAATAAAATCATAGAAGCAAGAACCAGGCTGGAGGCTAAGAGGGGTAGCGGGGAGGAGACGGACTTTGTCAAATATTAATATCAATTTACCCAAATTGTTTCTATACGAGTGTTTATATTTCTTCCGACTTCCGCACGACCGAAATGCATTTCCTGAGATTCTGCGGTGAGGGTATCGCGAATGACAATGAGCGAATGGCTTTCACGCGTTCGATGTACTCGGGCACGCGATATTTTCCAAACGTGCCATGCGCGGCGAAATGTATCGGGATGAGAGACGGGCGAGGCGGCGACTTTGGACCTCCTCGGTTCTCAAGGCTTCGCTTCGCTTCACTCGGCGCGAGACTCGGCCGCGTCTCTTGGAATCTCCATTTCTTTGTCTCTCGTAAAGCGGAGGGAGCCTCGGATGTCACGCGAGAAATGCCGCATCGTGATGACGCGACGAGAAAAACGCGGCGATGTCGTAACTCCTCGTCTAGATTATGCGGGAATCCTGAGCGGTTGAGTGCTTACGAGCGCGATACACACAAGATAGACGCGCGGTGGCCATTGGCGACGGTCGGCGCAGTCGAGGTAACGGCCGAGACGCGGAGTAGAGAATGCAGATATAAAAAGCAAATAAAGGAAAAGTAAATGAAAATGAGGAAGCTAGCAGGGATGGGTGAAAGGAGTGTAGCCGGCGAGAGGGTGGAGAAGAAAGACAACAATGAAGACGAGGGTCGGGCAAAAAGAAAAGAAGAAGACTGGAGGAGAGGGCGAGAAGAGGCGAGAGGGACGCGAGACGCGGCGGGGCGATGGGAAAGCGAGGGGGCGACGAATGAAAGGAAAAAAGGAAGGAAAGGAAGACGAGGAGAAGAGAGAGAGAGAGAGAGAAGGAGAGGACGAGGCTGGTAATTTGGATCGAGTCGACCATCCACTCAAACCCTAGGCACTAGCGGCGGCCGGCCCGCCCCTGCCCCTTCGCTAAAATCTGGATCTTACTCGATCTAAGTAGACCTTAAAGTCGGATAGCTCGTTATGGGATAACGTAGAGCGCGCTTAATATCCGGCCCGATCCGAAAGTATGTCGCGCCCAAGCGCGACGGCCAGGTATCTTCATTGTCAGGTCTCGCGAGATCACGCGTGAGAAGCGCGCGCTTCACGGACGAGCGCATCAGCGAGTCCTTGTACTCGAGGAATCCCACCAAGTGGGACGAAATAGAGAACGAAGTAGATTAGATGCGAGTTTGGAGGCCACACGGCGACTCGATCGAAAAATTCGCTCGACTCTTCACGAGCGATCAACGTCCCGCCGACTAATTTGAGCAGGCAGACATTCGTAACTCGAATTTCGAGACACGCAATCGCGCTCGCGCGCGGTATTTTCCCCACGTAGCTCTGCGACACCCCCCGGTACGCTCTTATAAATTAGAAACGCGTATCCCTTTTAATTCCTACCGTACAATAGCGGGACGTGCGTTTTGTAGAATACGCCGAAACGAGATTAGTTCGCTATCTAATTTTGCGGACGATTATACGGGTAGACTGCGGCGAGACGAAGCCGAAAGCCGCGGAATTAAAATTAGAATTCCAGCGGATGGGATACGCGGCAAAAAGGCGGTTAAGGAGAGGACGAAACGAGGATGGGAAAGACCGGAAGAGAGAGGAAGAGAGAGAGAGAGAGAGAGAGAAACAGGGAGGGAAGGAGAACAAATCCCACATACACACACACACACACACACACACGTCGAAATAGAAAACGACAGAGAAGCGGACACACGGAGAGAAAGCGAGAATGACGATGAGAGGGTACGACGGGAGAAAAACGGAGGTAAAATACGAAGAGCAGTGGAGGAGAGAGCGGAGATTGGTAATTTGGATCCAGCCGAGCGTCCGGCTGCGACTCGGGGCCACCGTCGGTATAGCGTCCATCTGGCTGTGTGTCTTAAATCTCGATCTTCCGCGATCTAAGTAGCTTCGAGGGCCAGATAGAGCGCCGATACGGTAAGAAATACGCTAAGGAAATGGATGGTCCGTGGGATGCGCGGGGGCACGGGCGCGGACGTGGAGGGCCGCGGAAAAACAAAAGTGGTTAAATGCCGGCGAAGCTAACCGGCCGATCGATACCACGAGGCAATCGCGCGGACAATTGGCCGTGTAAAAAAAAAAAAAAAAAAACGGCAGAGACCCGTAGAAAGAGATTCGTGAGAATGAAAATTGCAGCGGCCACGGTCGCGCCGCGCCGGGCCGTCCGGCTTCGCCGCCGACAAAAGAAAGCTGTCCCGTGAAGATAAAGATCGAATCGCCCAGGGACAAGATTCCCCCGCACGGCGGGAAAAAGAGGAAGGGAGAGCGGGGGAGAGAGAGAGAGAGAGAGAGAGAGAGAAATGTTCGACGAGGTGAGTCGACGGTCTCTGATAAATAAGCCATAGATCGGCACGCGAGGCGCGCGCACGACTGCTCGGGAACGGACGCCTTGAAACGGCGAGCGGTGCGTCACAAAATCAGAGGGAAAGACAGGAAGAGAGAGAGAAAGAGAGAGAGAGAGAGAGAGAGAGAGAGAGAGAGAGAGAGAGAGAGCGAAACCGTCGGAATTAAAATTACAATCTGTGCGGATGCGGCAAAAAGTAAACGCCAGTCGAATAAAAACCCGTCGTCGGGAAACAGCATGGCGCGGAAGATGAGACGGAGAGCCTGCGGAAAATAGGAATAAGGGATAAAAGTGAGAGAAGGATGACGAAGCAAGGGAGGGAGAGGGGAGAGGGGGGAAGAAGAGAAAAAGCGGAAGTTGCGATAATTCGCGCGGTGAGAGTCGACCGTGCCCTCCTCCGCGAGAGTTGGGGCACCCACGAGAGTCCCCTCCTGCGCTCTTGAGTATCCCCTTGGTCCAGTGTCCCTCAAATTGGGGTCCGCGACGAGACTAATTGGGCGGGAACGACGCGCCCTGAAAAAATGGAGGTAACTTTCGCCGAGGAGAGTGCGCGCATGTTCGAATCTTTTTCATCTCGCAATATGCAATTCGACGTCGGACGGAAATTCGCACTCGACGTTCAATGCGCGTGAAAACTAACGGTGTGTGAAATAAAAAAAGGAAATAAATAAATGAAAAGAGAAGAAGTGAAAAATTACGCGTCTCGCGCGCGCGCGCGCGCGCGCGCGCGAGAGCGACGTATCTCCGAATTAATTGATCAGCCTTCCTCACGTGTGCAATAAACGCGCGTCATGTCTCGCATGTATTCGGCACGCGAGTAAGCGGCGTTCATAAATTTTTACCGCGGTGCTAAAAAGGAGAAAAACGTTGAGCCCGCCTGTTATGAGAAAACGTGAGAAGCACTGCTCTTACCCCTTTCAGCAGCGCGATATGCCGGCAGCGTTCTCCTCGTTCCTCGGCTTCGTCGCCATCGTGTCTTCGAGGCGGTTGACTACTGAGAGGGCGCGGGAGGGTGCGAGGGTGGGCTTTCGCCCCGCGAGAAACGCCGGAAATTGGAATCTTAAATCGATCTAAATCCTCTTTATCGCCGAAGGACTCGCCGAGGAATTCCCCTTCAGAAACGGCCATATCGCCGCATGCCGGTCGACGTGTAAACGTAACGACGATTGGCTCCTCGTCGTTCCTTCCATTATGAAACGGCCGTTCCCGCATTTGCGCGACGCGCCGATCCCCCGGGAGCGAGAGATTCGATCTTACGCGTGGCCCAATCGCGCCTGGAAAGTCGCTCGACCGGCTCGCGCCGCCTCGTCTATTTTCACGTTCCCGCGCGGTATCGCAAATTGCTTTCGCGTTAATTGGATTACGCGAGATTAGAGAGCGATTGTGCCTTAAACCACATCCGACACGGTATTACATAAATATGCAAAGACCGCTCTTCCTCCCTTCCGACCGCAAAATTCGACGCTTCCGTCCGCCCGGAGGAGCGTTTCCACGAGCTCGGATCAGCAGGTGCTATTTTTACACTAGCGATGTCTCTGCACATAAGTATATATTTATCGGTCACCGACGATCGAGCGCGAGTTCCACGTGTTTGAGAGATACTGCCGCTGAATCGGAACAGCCGCTCGGGCTAATCGCGATGAGACCCGTGGCGAAATTCGCTCGCGTATCGCGGCTCGGCACGATGCGACGCATTATTTAGTAGGACTTAATAAATTTGCGTGTCTCTCTCTCTCTCTCTCTCTCTCTCTCTCTCTCTCTCTCTCTTTCCTGTTCTCGCTCTCCCTCAGCCCGTGCAGTTCCCAATGGACGAACCGCAAATTCTATCGGGTTTTACGCCGCCGGATATGTATGTACGGAGGCACGGTGAGTGATACGCCAACGGCGAGAGCGACTCGCTCGGCTATAACGCACAGCCCGGTAAATACGGAGTCGAAATTCGGCGACACTGATATGCGTCGTCCAGAGAGAGAGGGAGGGAGGGAGGGAGGGAGGGAGAAAGAGAGAGAGAGAGAGAGAGAGATATTCGCCGCAGAGAATTTACCGGCAGATAGTCGATTACATGCCTCGCTTGCTTATTGCGCGCGCTTTGAACACGCCGAGAGGCTCGGGGACGCGTATAACGATGCTGGTGACGGCGGGTGAGAGCCAAAGCGCAAGATTTTTGCGACTTTGCCGAGCCCAAGGGGCGACCGGGGCCAAAGGTCGTCGCCGTGAACTCCGCGCCCGAGCTTTGAGTACGACTCTCTCTCTCTCTCTCTCTCTCTCTCTCTCTCTCTCTCTCTCTCTCTCTTTGCACGTAACTAACTCTTCGCGCTCGCGCCTCGTGGCTGCTGGCGGATATTAATTGTACGCGAACGTGAGCAATGCAGAAGCGCGCCTCATTCGAGCATCCCAGCCGGGATTGAAGATCGCGCAACACACACGTTCGAGCCACCACCGGTGCTCCGATTCTAAGCGCGATTTAAACGTCGCGCCGGAACTCCGCGTGTGTGTGGAAGGCTGTCCCATCTTCTCCTTTTCCTCGCGAAAGTTGCATCGCCGCTTCCGCGGGAGAAAAATAAGGAACGGCCGAGGAACTTTGTCGGGCATGTCGCGACGGTAACTTTTGGCGCCGCGGTATTCGTCGAACGCATCCTTGACTCTCTCTCTCTCTCTCTCTCTCTCTCTCTCTCTCTCTCTCTTCTTCGGTCCTCTCGGTCGTTCTCGATCGAGAGCGGTTGCATTCGTTAATTTTCTTGTGAAACCATTGATAATTTTCCGAATAAATCCCAGCGCATCCTTCTCAAGCGCGAAATGTTGAAATCGAAGCGTGCCTCCTTCACGTCAGTATCCGGTTATTTCACTCCTCCCCTCCCCTCCTACTCCGACCGCTCCGTGTTAAAAGCCGACGCTGTGCGTGTATTATTCTGCTTTAAATTATGATTTTCACGCAGGGCGAATAACTGACTCATTTTTAATACGAGTAATATATAACTGTGTAACGTGCACGGTGTAACGCATAGCGCTCGAGTGTTGCTTATTACGTGCTCGTTTTAGTTAACGGGATGAAGCGCGCGCGGCACCGTTCTTCTATTTTTTCTCTCTCTCCTTTCTTTTATTTTTCAAAAATCGTGAAAACCGAGTGTACTTGGTGAAACGACAGGTCTCGCTTACTTTCTTGTTCGTGACGCACCATCGATATTATCTCTCGCTCTCTTCTCCTCCCTTTCTCTCCTTCTCTCCCTTCTGATTAATATTCGCCATTTAATATCAGCGCTGATAAAATGCGCGAGACGTGCGCGGCACACAAATATTTGCGAGCGCAATCTGCAAACCACCAGCGACTGAATTCGCAACGCAACTACTCGAAATTAAACGCATTCTCTCTCTCTCTCTCTCTCTCTCTCTCTCTCTCTCTCTCTCTCTGCTTCCGGGACCCGCACGCCCTTTGCACGTTCGCCACGAACGACGTGAGAAACGAGAAAGACGACACTCTGGCAGACAGACTCACTCGGGTCGCGCTTCAGATTGCGTAGCTTCAGAGACGCTTAAAAGTCTCTGATAAAATATATCGATGTTCTTTTCATCTGGGCTGAAATCCTACAGGTATCTGTATGCGCCATTCGATATTACCATAAATGCACCCGTACCTTCCAATATCAACATCGCCTGCGATTCTTGCTCGAGGAAAGAAGAGAGAGAGAGAGAGAGAGAGAGGGAGAGAAGGAGAGAGAGAAAAATTTCGGCGACCAAATAAACTAAATAAAATCGTCACAAGTACGTATCGCGAGATGCGCGACGCGAGGTATCGTTCGCAGAATTATCGTTCGCGAGAGATCGTCGAGCGTTCAAGCACCCGCAAGCGAGATCTCGTCGAGAGGGGAGTTCCCCGGGCTTCCTCCCCGGGCTTCCTCCAGTTATTTTTCACGCGATATTTCCCCGCTTTCTTCCCCCAGCAGGGCAGACGGCCAGGCGACAATCGGAATACTCGTGATGCAACATCGACGAGCCCAAGTATCGCTGGCATCGTCCGCAGGCGTGTCGCACGCGCGCCTATCGGGCCGATCACCGGCCAGATGTCCCCGAATTCGCGATATTCGTAGGACGCCATCGACTAGCTGGCCGGCTCGCTCGCCGGTTTCGGCCGTCGCATCCGCGGTAATCCTGTTTACAATAGCTGATTGCAATAAAATTTACATGCACTGGGCGCTGAATTTACATGCGGCCGCAGTTAAATTCATGCGCGTCGCGCGCGCACGCTGCACGCAATTTACATACGCCATACGGGGGAGAGAGCCTCGAATTTTATGCCGCGCGTAGCGTTCACACGTGCTTCATTTCCCGCCTCCTGTCTCTCCTGCTCGCCCCCTGCCTCCTCCACCGCCACCACCGCCAACGCCACCGGCAGCACCATCACCACCGTTACCACTATCTCGTCGTCGTCGTCCTCGTCCTCGTCCTCGTCCTCCTGCTGATTCTCCGCATGCTCATTGCGAGCCGGCGAGTTGCTCGATTCTTTTTTCTTTCACACGCATCCGAAAAAAATTCTCTACGAAATTTGGACCAATTCGCGATACCGAACGATGCGCGCGCGAGAAAGAGAGAGAGAGAGAGAGAGAGAGAGAGAGAGAGAGAGAGAGAGAAGCGCGCTCGCTCGTCGGTCGGCCAGCCGGCCGGCCGCGATACCGCGATTTACCGTCCATTTATCTGCGAGAGAATCGCCGAGTGATAAATTTCAAGTATCGCGCGCTTAAACGAGCGCGCCGTTCTACCGCCGCCGCTCGTCGGAGGAAAAAGCGGCTCATTACTCGGATTCGTGTAATTTTAAGCGCGAAATTCGCCGGTGCACCCCGTCCGATCCGATTACGGCTTGCGCGGAGCAAGCGGGAGAAGTAGAGGCGAGAAGAGAGAAACAGAGAGAGAGAGAGAGAGAAAGAGAGAGAGAGAGAGAGAGGGAATGTGGGTGAGGTGGGGGAGAAGGGAAAAAAGTATTCCGATAAATTATATTTCCCGGCGAATCGTAACCGAATGAGCGATTCGAATGGAGTTAAACGCGCACGAGATTCTCCGGGCGCTCCGAGACCGCCGAACACACTGAGAGAGAGAGAGAGAGAGAGAGAGAGAGAGAGAGAGAGAGAGAGAGAGAGAGAGAGAGAGAGAGAGAGAGAGAGAGAGAGAGAGCGCAGGCCAAATTTCCGACTGGAACCGCTGGATTGCGATCGCGCGGACGGAGTGACGGTTCCCAAGCGGATAAAATTATTTCGTTTCTCGATTAATCCTTAAACAAATTAGAAATTAAATAGACGAAGTTTCGCCCCGCGGGCAACTTCAATGATCCGCCGCGCGCAAAACTCGCGACAATGGCGCGATCGCAATTTCGAGGAAAACGTGTTTCTGCCCGCTCCCCCCTCCCCCTCCGCCCGGAACTTGCCGGAATTAATCTTTAAGTGACGCCGCTTAAACATTCATGTAACTTTCACCCTTCCCCCCCTCCCGCACTCAGGCGAGGATCCCCGCCTAAGAGCTGTGCGACGACAGACCTTCGGATAATCACCGGTAATCGCGAAGAAGTGCGAGACGGTGTCTTCCGCCTCGGCGAGATTAATTCTTAATCAGATTTAATTCGATCAGCCAACACACCACGTATACGAAATTCGCGGTGCTCACTCGAATCGCGCGTCAAACGGATGGAATTACCTTCGCGACTCCCTCCACGTCCGAGCGGAATTCGCGACTACAGATTGCGAGCAACAGGGGGAGAGAGAGAGAGAGAGAGAGAAAGTGTGAAGAGGGACAAGAGCGAGATGGCGAGAGAGAAAGATACGTTAAATCGCGCGTCGTTCTCTCCTCTCGCGAGAACAATATCTCGTCGACGCGGTGCGGCAGCCGCGTACTTGCGTCTCGCGCCATTTCGTCGGTATTGCCGGGCTGGCTTTTTTATTATTTCAGCTGTAAAGTTTATCGCTGAAAACATGCAGTGGCGTGCGAATGCAGTAACCACTTCGCTGCGTAACGAATGCGCGCGGCAGCGAGCGAGCAAAGACGCTTCGCGTAACGTTAAGAGGAAGAACGGTAAAGAGAGACTTCCGAGCCAGTTCACGCGCTCCCCTTTATTTGATTTTAGTTAGTTTCGCAAAGGGGGCAATAAGGAGGAGCGCGAGAACCCGATCTCCTCTTTTATGCTTCTTTTTGCTTTAATTCGATGTATCGCTCCTGCGCTGTAAAACGTCGCGAGCTTCAGCTTGACCGGCTGCGTGTCCGCGTGGAAAGACTCGACACATCTTGTACAGCCCCGGACTTGGCGCGATGCATAATTCAACCGGAACTAGTACGGATTTCGTGTCGGGTTGTATAAAATATACCGCCTTCCTCAGGAGGGACGAGTAGCTTAGAAACTGTCTCTTTCTATTAGGCTCATATAACGAGACTCCACGAGACTTCGGACGACCACGTAAAATTTCGAGTTATCGATTAAACTTAATAGCCTTTAAGGCTGTCAGGAGTGAAATTTCACCCTCTATGAATTTTCGATCTTATTGAAAAACGTAAGTACTCTGACGGTATTAATTTTATAGATATTTATTCGCGGTATCAATAGCGACAACATTATGACAAGATAGATCAATTCTCGCATATACTTTGCTGTAGACAATAACGAGAGAAATTGACTTGGAGTGATACTCGATGGTAGCTTTTAAGGGTTAAAGAAGATTGGCGAATAATGCGGCGACAGGGCGGATTGCGACTTTTGCCTTCGTACGCTGAATCAAAGTGAGCGAAGGTACGAGGGAATTCTTCTACCATCTTGCAAGCACCCATATGAATTTTCATGTTATTAATTGAAGCGCATTTTGGCGCACTATCGCACGTGGATCATCCGCCGAGCTTCTTAGGAGGGAACGTTAGACTCCCTCGCCGTCGACGACGGACACAGTCTCGTCGCCGTCGGTCAATTTATGCCGCTCGATATCGAATCTCCGCGGACGATCGAATCGAATTTGCCCCGAATGAAAATTCACCGGGGATTAATCCGGATTAACGCAACGGTTCGCGACGCGCGACTTCGCTAAGAAGAAGCAGCTGCGCTCTCGCGTCCTTGCGCTTCTCGACATTAATCTCTCTCGCAACGGGGAAACCCTCGTTGAGATAAAAATCCCGCGTTAAATAATGAATCGGACATTAATGGCGAGGCGGTAAAGCCTACGGCACGGCCATCCAATAGTAAAATCGCCCGCGTTAGTGAGACCGACGTGAGGAGCGCGGGAATGTGTGCCGTGGCACTAATGTCTCAATCCGGACGGAAAGACACACGCTGAAAAATAGATGCGCGCCAGCACGTTAGAGCCCCGACAAGCGCGCGCGCGCGGAACCGGCAATCAGGATGAATAGCACGACGCGATCTAGAGTCTTATTCCACTTTTTCATCACGTGACACGTCCGTCCGGGTTTCTCGGCGCCGCGGTACTTCGCGCAGCCTTGGTCTCCTTTGTAATCGCGAATACGTAATTAGGGTAGAATCGAAGCGACTCGTCGGAGTCGGGTGGAACAACTACAACTACGACTACGACGACGATGACGACGACAGTTTCGCATTCATCGTATTACAAGCAGAAACGCGCGTCCCGGCGTGCCGCACGGCGTCGTCGAGTGGAAATACTGCAGCTATGTAATAATAATAAAATAAAATAATATAATGCAATCTTGCGCGGGCGAATATACACGCAATTAGATCGATGGGTTTATTAAACCCATGGGGAGGGGATGAAATCTCTCGAGGTATGCGAAATATACCAGAGATCGAGTATTATCGAATAGTATAAAAAAAAAAAAGGTAAAATTATATACACCCAAAAAAAGTAATTTCAGAACAAGCGGAGTCGTCTAAATTTTAAAGGATTTTTTTTTCTTATATATGGATCTTCAAAAGGATTCCTCTAAGATTAAGAGAAAAATATTGAAAATATGAACACGTTATTCTTTAAGTTAGAGGGGTTACATGTTACATATATAACGCAAATCTTATTGATTTTAAGGTAAATTTCCTCTTGCACACAGATTGTTTTTTTAAGAAGATTATTTATTCTTACTGTATTTTATTCTTACTGGTTATATTAGTTAATTTGAAAAAATTATTATAATGTATATAGCGAAAAGTAATATATATATATATATATATATATATCTTCTGGCTCCCGTTCTACAATAAATAGGCACGAATGAAATAAGATCATCATAATAAATAAATTTCTAATCAGTTTTGTTATGGACTTCTTAGCGTCCAAAATGTTCGTCGTAACCAATTGTGTGAAATGGTTAAAAGAAAGAACATACTATTCAATTTCTTGCGATAGATTATAACTAATAACACATACCAAATATGCGTAAATTATGTTCGTTACATGTTATAGCAACACACATACCTTTTTTTAAAAAGCGTTCCAAATATTCTGACTCATCAACATATGGTTATTTTCTCGTTCATGTCTGGAGGTAGAGCATGACTGAACAAAGGAAAACCGACATTCAAGTCAACATATTCCTCTTCATATAAGAGGAAAATTAATTGATATAAGAGGAAATCCTCTTGAAATAAGAGGAAAACAGTTCGAATAATACCTAATAAATTTTATGATGAATGGTTCACTTCAATCGCTTTATGGAAAGAGAAATCTTTTTTCTATAAAAGGCTTCGTTTAGAATATGAGACTATGGGAAAAATCACTTTACAAATAGAATACCTGTTTTGGGTGTAAAGTAATATATATAACGCAATAAAATGATACAAATCATTAACCCCTTGACGGTGGAGGCAGAAATATACTTACTAGTCGTGCCATTTTTGTGTTGGGAAAAATGTCGAATTTTCTTTATGATATTTTTATAATAAGCGTTTTTGGAGTCGCTGAATCCAAATTTGATATTAAAATTCCGAAATTCAAAATGGCGAATCCAATATGGTGGGTCAGAATTATGAAAATAATCGGATATTTACGAAAGTGGGTATCTATATGTTTTTGGGGTCGCTGAATCCGAATCTGATATCAAAATTTCAAAATTCAAAATGGCGGATCGACCATGGTGTGTCAAAATTATGAAAATAATCAGATTTTAATGAAAGTCGATATTTATATGTTTTTGGGATCGCTGAATCCAAATTTGATATCAAAATTTCAAAATTAAAAATGACGGATCTAAATTTTGAAAATCAGATTTTCATGATTTTTATAATTTTGACTCGCCACGTTGGATCCGCCATTTTGAATTTCGAAATTTTGATATCAAATTCGGATTCAGCGACTCCAAAAACATATAGATACCCACCTGTATGCAAAAAACAATAGTTTTACTATTTCTTTTCTTCGATGCGTGTATACACGTCATCCACACTGGTGGCACGACTTTTTCATGCGGCTATACACGTCATCCACAGTCAAGGGGTTAAAAGAAAAACCGAAGTGCGACTAAGACTGGTCAAAGTCGAATGAGACGACGGCGGCGGCGGTGGCGGCGGCGGCGGCGGTTTCGCATTCGCGTAATAACGGGATTCTCGTAATAACGAGAAGCACACCTCCGCGCGCGTCGCACAGACTCGTCGAGTTTGAGAAAATTGAAGTTAAAAGCGTCGCTATCGTGCGTGAACCCTATCGATCTACAAAGAGCGACAAAGAGAGCCCGGCAAAGACTCGCGGAGAGCACGCCACGGCGAGCGAAGATTTTCGCGGGAGACGCGGCAGAAAAACGGGTAGCTGGAGCGCGCATGCCGATTAAATTCAGCACGCGCGCGCGCGACATGAGACGTCGCTCGCGTCGTTTATCCGACAGTTTTCAAACGAGATTTAAAGCGCCGTTAGGTAGCGCACACATATCGCGTTTCCGGATTAAAGGCTCTTACCGCCGGCTCCTCGAACGCCGCCGCGATATCAAAGGCGGGGGCCCGGCAGACGCGGGACGTCACGTAGGTAGTTGGAAGAAGCCCGCCCAGGGGACCCGACGGAGCGTGCTTCAAGGAGGAGTGAAGCCCTCCGCCCGCGCACCGCGTCGCGCGCCGCGGAAATAATCGCGGCGCATTATTTAACGGATTAAAAATCGGAGCTCGGAGGACGAAGCGAGCGCAAGAGCTGCGAGTCGTTGCAGCGGCAGCTCGTCCACGGATAAGAGGAAACGGCGGAGAAGGAAGGAAAATCCGTCGACGACGACGGAACCAGGGAGGAGGGAGGGGGAGAGTTTTCCTGGTCTCTCGGAGGAAGAGACGCTGAAACGTACGAATGTTGCGATTACATAATGTAGAATTGTTACATAATGTTGTTGCGTAACGTGTGGAATTATTGCCGTCGGTTAAGGAGACACACGCCGCCGGTTCGCGACAGCCGCGGGCAAGATCGATTTCTGCACTCCCGCGTGGCGTTCCTCTTTCTTGTTTTCCTTTTATTCTCACCAGCCGACGCGCGCTCGTCGGTCGCCCTCGCTACTCTCGGTTAATTTTACGTTTCCTCCCGCGTTTTGTTCCCTTTCTTTCTTTCTTTTCCCTCCACATCGCTCTGCGATATCGCACGTCTCCGCGAAATTATCCGCAGTCTCACATAGCAAGAGCGCGCGCGCTCGCCCGTGTCTCCCATGTGTTCTTTGCAGCTTCTTGGCTATTTGCTCGTGCCCGTCTCGCGATCGTAATTTATATCCTCTTGTTCCGACACGTTTATTCGTTATATACGCAGATACATTGTATTCTATTATTACCTCATAACTGCCGACTCACTTCTGTACACGCCGCGCGGTTGCGCGCTTTGCTTTTTGTTCTTTAGGGGGATTTATCCCCTGAACATAATAAATTTCCCCCTTTCTCTCTCTCTCTCTCTCTCTCTCTCTCTCTCTCTCGCCCTCCCTCCCTCCCGCTCTCTCAACGCGCCCTCGCTACCCCCGCGCTTTTCTCTCCCTCCTCTGCCGCCGACGCGGTGCCATGCACAAACACAGCGATGCAACGCGATACAGGATGCGAATCCTATATTACAACCACCGGCAGGCTGTTACCTCTGGGTTCTTGTGCAACGTGCATGGAAACATAATGGGCGCATAGTGGTTGGCTGACTGTTACATTATTAAGTAGTTGAGTGCACGTTAGCTGCGAAGTGCTGTCAGCCTCCATTCAGATGCGGCCCAGGCGAAACCAGTAATTTGGCGTAGCCGGAAGGACGAAAGTTTCCGGCCGGCGAGGGCAGCGGGGGGAGGGAGGGAGGGTGGGAAAAAGAGAGCGAGGCATCGGCGGCAACCCGCGCGCCTTAATCGATTATTCTCTCGCGGCAACCGCGATAAACAATGTCGGAAAACTTCGGCTGGAAGGTGGGTTGGAGGTATTATCCCCCGTGCGCGCCCCCTTCTTTCCCCCCTCGCTCCTCGGTCCCGATAGGTAACCCCGCCGCAGCGTTCGGAGAATTTTCGAGCGTTATCGGGATAACGGCCGGGTGGGAAGGAGGAAGCGCAAAGAGAGGATCTTTTTATTCTTCCGCTCTTGCCTCCCTCCCTCCCTCCCTCCCTCTCGAACTCGGCATCCTTTCTTTCTCTCTTTCTCTCTCTTCTTCACTCCGGCTCGTCGTCACAGAGCCCGCGGGATCCGATTAAAAATAAATTCCACGAATGGTTACCACCATTCACCATCTCACCTCTCCCCCCTCCTACTCAGTAAAATCTCGGTACACCGGGCTACGTCGCGGGGGAGGGGGCAGCGCCGGTAGATAAGAGGAGATTCTCAAGGAGTGTTTTGTCTATTTCGTTGCGTTTAATGGAAACTTCCTGTCCCAAGACGCCGGATAACGTTCGCTTTTGTCTGCCTGCGAAGCGACGACCGAGGCTTGCCCGCGCGCGCGCGCGCGTTTCCGCGGGCTTACACATTCGCGATAATTACACTTCCGTGCCTCTCGTTATAATCTCCGCGCCACGCCGGTAACCAGTTCGTATCTCTAATTACCATACCGCTCACTCGCCCGCGCGACGGGTCTCCGTGTTTTATGCGCCGTTTCTTTTTTCCCTCGTGTATATCCGAGTTAATATTCATACATCTGTTAATATTCATTGCGTGCGAGTGTGTGTGTGTGTGTGTGTGTGTGTGCGCGCGCGTGAGAAAGATGCACGAAAGATAAACTCGACCTCCTAAGCTTCGCGTTTGCGAAACGCCGCTGCTCGGACATTACGAGCCACGGCTTCGACGATACGATCCGTTAACGTAGATTTACGACCGATTTTCGCGCGAATCTCCCCCCCTCCCTTCATTCTCACCTTCACTCTTCTCTTTCCCCCTTTTTCTCGCTCCTTCGCGCTACACGAAGTGGAAGTTATAATATCGGAAGGGTTAATTCCACGTCGGAGAACCCCCCGATGCGGTTTCTCGCCCGTCGGTCGACTGTGTCTCTCCTCACCTCGGTGTGACGGCGCGGCGGTGGCGGGCGAGGCTCGTTATCGATTTCGCGAGAGTGCCGCCGAGAGTGACTTAGCCCATTCGTTGCATACGGGAGCGACGACGTCGTCTTCGTCTTCGTCTTCGTCGTCGACGACGACGACGACGACGGCGGCGGTGGCGGGCGCGGTGCAGCTTATCTTCCGCCGCGCGCAGCCCCTAGCTAAGACGCGCTTACGCGTCATAGATTCCATTATATTTCTCCCTGTCAGCGAGAGGAGGTGACATTAGCGTATCTGCCAGCGGAGCCCTTTTATCGCGCCCGACGCATCCCATTGCCTTTCCGCGTGCGCAAATACAACTCCGCGGCCCGGCCGATCCGTCGCTCGCTCGCTCGCTCGCTCGCTCGCACGCAGCGCGCTCCCAATTCCGACGTTCGCCGCGACGTCGTCGGATATTAGATATCCTTAGGCGCTGCGGGTACCCGGCGAGGAGAGCCTGACTTCCGCGGGACCACGAGCGCGAGATTAAACGAGGGCTTTACACGGGGATCTGCTTAAATCGCCACGAGCGCTCGGCGCATGTTGGCGTCGGTATACACGTCGAACGAACGCGCGATCCCCGGCGTCTTGACATCCTCGACATCTCGAGGATCTCGAGGATCACACGGAGATCGGTGGCGCGAGCGACGGAGGAATAAATAAAATTAAATTGAATTAACGAGCGATTCCGTGCCATTCGTATTATCTCGACGCGGCTTGGATTTCGCAGCGTGCTTTGACGGCCGCACTTACCGCGGAAAAATGTTCTCATGCCGTTGCTACATTTCGAGGGGTCGTTTAGATCGTATCTAAAGAAACGAATATCCTCCTCCGTCCGTAAATCTGCCTTTATAAAGCCTCTACAGTATTACTCTTAGTATTAACCTCCTTTTCCCCCGTCTCCACTTCCTCTCCCTCTCTCTTTCTCTTTCTTTCTCTCCGTTTCAGCTCTCGTATTTCTTACCTTATTTCCTTTTCCTGATTCCCATTATATTTGGTATATTGTACAGCAAAGAGAGATGATTCCCCTGATGGGTAAATAAATGAGATGAAAACGAAGCTACCTGTGAGTCACTTCTAAATTAATTATCGCCACTGTCGGCAGATATTTCTTTGCAAAAAGCGTTGACCGCCGATCAAAGAAAGACCCGTAAACGTGACCGTCAAAGTGTCAAAAGTTATTTACGAAAGCCACCTGCGAACGTGTTGTCAGCCGTTGCTGTCGTCACCGAGTCGGTCAACGATGATATTTCGGCTGGTCTTTCGAATGCTCGACTAAAGACCGGGTCTGTTAATTGAGTTTCAGATGGGGACGAAAGGCGTCCCCCGCGACACGCGCATACACACACACACACACACTCTGTCTCTTTATCTTTTTCTCTCCTTCTCTCCGACCAGCGCGGTCAGCTCTAATCTTCTCCGTGGCTCCTCTTCTCAGGAAATTCTATTATATCCCTGGCCAAAGGAGCGCGCTTTAATGCACCTCCGTCGCATTTCACGAAACCGAATACACCGTCGTGCCGCGCCGTTCCGTCCCGTCCTGTCTCGTCCTGTGCTCTCGCGCAAACGCGTCCACCCACACCCTTCCTTCCGCCGTCCTTTTGCCAGCGCGCGCGATATGTCGGCCGGACGCGGAAGGCGCATGCAGCGGGAGGGAGCGAGAGGAAGAGAAGGGCTCGCGCGAAAAATACATACGGAGAGATACGGGCGAGACTTGGCGCGCCGGGCCGAGACGAAACGAGAGCCGCGCGCCTCGCCCGCTACGCTCGCGGTCGTGTTTTCGTAATTAATCGGGCGCGATGTTTAACTTTAGGCTTTTAGCGCGGTTTAATATTTCAGGCAGGGCGTACTCTCGCAAAGCGCCGGCGTCGCGTCGCGTCGCGTCGCAATTCGCTGCGGCCGCGCCGCGGCACGGAGAGATGCGTCGCAATTTTTACGCGCTCGTGTTCGCTGTCGGAATAAAAAAAAGTGAAACGCGAGAGAGCGAGTTTGTACTCTCGTCTCTCGCCGGCGCGTTATTAGTCGCGATAATCGGCCCGGAAATACGCTCTTATCGCGAGCCGCGCGTTGATCGCGATATTTTCGTCAGAGTCGCGAGTGCTCATATTTAAAGGCGAAGAACGTCCCTCCGCGACGCTTTAATCAAAATTCAATAGGATTACTCGGTCTTTTTCTCTTTCTCTCGCCTCGCTTCGCATATTACGCCGCGCGGAATTGCGAGGAGTTTAATTAATATTGCAGAATTATTTTACTCGTATCTTCGGTTAGGTAAGTGGGTTAAAGATCGACGAGTTGGCGAGGATCTCAAGATTATCCCCGTCAGACTTTATCTTTTTTCCCTCCTCTCTCTCTCTCTCTCTCTCTCTCTCTCTCTCTCTCTCTCTCTCTCTCCCTCCCTCTCTCTCTCTCTCTCTCTCTCTCGATGCTTCATATTTTACGATTATATAGATTTTCGTATTACTTTCCAGGCCAGACTTCCTCCTTCTCTTTCTCTCTTTCTCCTGGCGGTGGAACTTATCTACTCCCGCATTATATACCGGTATACGCACAGTATGGAACTTCGTAACTCGCGAGACAAGATAAATTTTGAATAATGCATCCTAAGATTACCGAGAGGCCGCGTGGCCGAAAAATTCACGAGTCCCGGACGGGCTTCTCGTCAGACAGGCGAATTATATCACGGCCACGCGGCGGCGGCGGCGAGCGTTATTCAGCTCGCTCGAGTGGACAGTCTCGTTGCATCAATTACGGATATCCATTAGCCTAATTAAGCCTCGCGACACGCGCGGACCCGCGCGTCGCGCCGCCCAAAGTGCGTCTCGACGAGACGGACGAAATAAAAAATTGAAAAACAAATTGATGAAAAAAATACGCGCACACGCTCACGCACACACGCACGCACGCACGCACGCACGCGAGCACGTGCGCGGGGATTAAAATTCGACGAGAGGGAAATACACGCGCGGATAATTCGCGCGAGAGAAAAAAACCGCCGGATTAAAAGAAATACGCTGGAGAGGAAAATTAAATTTACCGTGACTCGCGCATTGTGTCGCGGACGGCCTCGAGAGGGTGCAAACGATGCGATACGATGAGCGAGAGGCGAAGGGTCGGCGCCAGACACGGGGGTGGTGAAAGATACTTTCGAAAAGTTTCGACAAAAGCGAAGTACAAGCCGCCTGCCGTCGCCTTATGGGAAATTACACGATGAGCTCGCTGGATTACCGTAACCTTCCCCAGTAACTCACCCTCTCCTTTTCCCTCCTTATCCCCTACTTCGTCGATCCTCCCCGTTTTCCGCTTTGTCGAGTCATTCTCGATCCCGTCTCATCTCGGGAAGATTGCTGGTCTCCCTTTAACGCCCGTCGCGATTTTACCTTAAACGTATTCGAGAAGTATCGACGGGCCGTCCCGAGGAGAGAGAGAGAGAGAGAGAGAGAGAGAGAGGGGGGAGGAGTGAGAGAGCGGAACGGGCGATGATAAATTTACGAGCCAAGCCGGGATGGGTCCTTCCGAGAAAACGTCCGAATTTTGGCAGGGATCAAGTCTTCGTTGATGCACGCGAAGCGCATCGAGAGTCGCACATTTTCTCGCCGATTTTTCCGTACACGAGTCTGATTAATTCCAAGCGTTGATATCTCGCTTGCGCTGAATAATCTCGAAAAATCTGTCGAGAGAGACAGGTCGGGCTGAAGTGCCGGCAATAGCCTCGTTCCCTCGTTTTCTTCCCTCACCTTTAGAGGCCGACTCATAATTTTCCATAAATTTTCGTTGTTTGCAATTACAAAATATTCCAAGACGTCTCGGGACGGAGACAATCGCGAATTTCTTCCGAGTTTCGCTCGTAATATGCGCATACAATCCCGAGACACACAATGCGTCTTTGAAAAGCACGGTCGTCAAGACTTAACGGTAGATTAATGCACGGCTAGAAACATATGCACAACGCATAATAATGCACGCTCGGAAGCTCGGTGTTGGGGAACTTTGGTGGAAGAGACTGGGAGAGAGGAGAGACAGAGGAGCGCCGGAGAGGGTGGGATTTTAAATTGGATTGAGCGTGCTAATGAGTTTCGCAAATTATCGCCTCTCTCGCGTGCGCGCGAATCGACATGCGTCGACCGGCACTTTTCGTTTTATATCGAAACAGCTAACCAATTAATAATTACGAGATCGAACGAGCGATAGCGCCGGCACGTTCCGCTCGCGCGGGAAAGCGTCATCGGCTGATCGACACGCGATGATCTCCTCTCGTATTCGGTGAGCTTCCACCGTGAGTGCGTCGCGAGAATAAACCGATGTACCGGAGAGAGAGGAAAGGAAATTTTTTCATAAATATTCTCCCGGGAAAAATCCAACACGTTGCTGAAGAATCTTAGCACGCTCAGGTGCGCGCGCGCACGTACGAGGGAGAGAGAGAGAGAGAGAGAGAGAGAGAGAGAGAGAGAGAGAGAGAGAGAGAGAGATTCCAGAGCAGTCTATATTGCCGTGGACTTAGAAATAACCCGGTGATGAAGCACGTGTCCTTCGTTATGATCGATTCTGTAACGTGTCCGGACTCCGTCAAGAAGACGACGGCCTTGTAACACGGCGTGGCGCGTGAAAAATCCTCGCCATCACGAGCGTTTCGATCATTGTCTCGGACAACGAGTCTCTCTCTCTCTCTCTCGCTCTCTCTGTCTCTTTCTTTCTTTCATTCTGTCTCGACTTTTTCCTTCTTCTTCTGCTTGCCTCTCCCCCTCATCCGATTAATATTCGAAGCCGTGTATCAGAAGAAAGCCGAGTGAGAAAGAGGGAAATGGAGAGACAGAGACAGAGGGAGAGAGAAGAAATTTTCGGGGAAGTGACACGCCCGAGACGGCAAATTAATTAGGCGGTGGGCAAACTGATGAAGCCATTAATTACCCCGGCGGGTTCGAGGCAGTCTCCTTGTCTCGGGGACCACCTTGCGCGAGCCAGCCGTCCGCCGGTCGGTTGTCCGGTCGAACCCAAAACCCGAGCGATAAAACGGCAAACGCCGTCGCCTGGGCTTGAACCCCGGGACGTCGCGAGACGACGAAACTTGGACGAAAGCAGACAATGGTACTCCATTAAGAGGGCTTTCATCTTCGGAACGAAGTCGGTCGAGTAGCTTGACGATCCTCGATACTTAACCTCCAGCTGTACCCACGTTCTCGCTTCCTGTCACGACAGGCCGAGCTTGTAGGTCGCGGCAGCGGCAGCGACGGCGATTGCGGTCGGGCGAGAGAGCGATTTTAAGCTCGACTCCGATTTTAAGCTCGCCTCTTACCACGGCGCAGCGAGCGCAGGTAATCACGGAGAGAGCTTTTCGAACGCATCGGACGACAACAAGAGCGTTATTCTGCTTGCGCGAGGCGCGTGCTCGGCGCGGACGGCGCGATGATATTCGTCGCGCGCGCGCGCGCGCGCGCGCGTCGCGGAGAGCCTGAAATGATCTCCCTCTCTCGTGCTTCTTCGTTCCAACAGCCTTAAAACGAGAACGCCGGGCACGCTGGTAGCTTTTGAGTTATGAGCTACGAGAGATAGGTGGGCCGCGAAATGTCATTCTTTCGTCGATCTCGAGTACGCTCTCTAGTTCTCGCGGAATTTTCTCCCGGGCTTACCCGGGTAGCCTGGATACTTAGCGCTGGGAAAGCCCCGAAGGTCGCAAGTGGCGCAAGTAGCGCGCTATTAAATTCCGTTCGAGTGAAGATCATTCCAGTTTCCGATATGGATTATCGCACGACGTCGAACACTCGCGGGAACAACCCGGTGTCTCGAAAGTCCGACCGCATTCGAGAGTCGGGTATCGACCAAATCAGAGAATCGATGCATTCCACTTTGACAAAAGACAGAAGTAAATCGGCCGCTCTTTGTCCCGCAGGAAAGTTCCGAGAAAAAATAAGAGTCACTAAATATTAATCCTATCGAATGGAATCCCTTCGCAGGTAGAATCGTCGAAAGAAGAAACTTAGACATTGAAGACGGGGCACAATAGGCCCCGATGATACATCGAGGGTTATCAGACACGATGCATGGAATTGTGTGAAATAACTGTCGACTCACCGAGCGCACTCCGGACGCGCTGGAATTCAGCTTGGACTGCTTGACGATGACTCGATGGCGCTGAAACCCAAAGAGAGAGAGAGAAAATCATAAAAAAAATCAGAATCAATCTTGGGAAACGTCGATCAGAAAAAAAAGGAGAGAGAGAGAGAGAGAGAGAGAGAGAGAGAAAACTCACATCGCAATGATCGGAGTCGCGACCGGAATGGCGTGTTAAAACGCGAAATTACAGGCTCCGCGCTTTCAGAGGCAAATTGAAATGTTCCCCGCGTAACAATGGTCGCGCGAGCGCGCATCACATATTAAACTCATGGTAATGCATATTACATGCTACGTTTAGTTACATTTGCGCTCTATTTATTAAAACGTTAATCACTGTAAAAGGTACAAAACCCCTGCACACCTGCGAGCGCATCCGTCCGTGCGCGCCTGTCGGTTGATCTACATACCTATCTATCAGCTAATGAATGATTATGAAACTTGTCATATGAAACGCTGCGGCGTAATGCCCAATAGCGCGCTACGAATTACCCGAACAATAATAATAGAATGTAACAGTATGTTTGTCTAATGCCAGAATGATTGTCAGTCTACGGTTGCGTAAATATACAATCACAGGCTACGGTTGCATATTTATTCAAGCGTACCGCGCCACGCGAGAGAGCGCCATTGTTCTCGCGTGTGTATGCGCGCGGAATAACGACGACGGCGGCGGCGGACAGGGAACGGACACGTTCTCTGAATCACACTTGGAAAGGAAAATCAGCATCGTCCGTGCGCGATCCGGCGCGAGAGAGCATAATTCTCTCGTCACAGCTCTCTCTCTCTCTCTCTTCGTCTTCTCTTGGCCGGGCGTTTTCTCGCTCGGTCACCCATCACCGCCTTGTGATACATTATTCACCGCGTAAAAAATCAATGGGGGAAAAGGCACAAAGGTGGAACCAGAGAGAGAGAGAGAGAGAGAGAGAGAGAGAGAGAGAGAGAGAGAGAGAGAGAGAGAGAGAGAGAGAGAGAGAGAGAGAGAGAGAGAGAGAGAGAGAGAGAGAGAGAGAGAGAGAGAGAGAGAGAGAGAGAGAGAGAGAGAGAGAGAGAGAGAGAGAGAGAGACACCATAACTGTAACTGTGGCTTTACGATCTTGGCTTGGTCTGGTCACGGCACGAGGTATCTCGCTCCGGCGGAACTCGGACGAAATCGCACGAGATGATCCTCCATTAAGTGCGCCCTCGTCGTCCTTCGCCTTGCGGAGCCGGTCGAGCATCTCGACGATCCTCGACGCTTAACCTACCCCAGTGCGGCCATACTTGGTCCTCGTGGCAGAACGACGGCGAACGAGAGAGGCACATTGGCAGGCGGGGGGAGGGTGGGAGGGGGGGGGGAGCGCGCGGAGGGATAGAAAGGAAAGGTGTACGAACGCTACGTAGGTACTTCCAATTCGATCTGTGGTCTAAGCCTTTAATGCCTGCTTATTCGCTCGCCTGGAAGAGGATCCCGAAGAGGTATCTAAACTTTCCGAACGCGCCCCGGAAGAGAACTAAACGCCGAGCGATTTTGCAACCGCCTCCGCCACCGCCGCCATTCTCGAGGAATGTTTCTTCTCGCCATTGACTAAGTCGCGGCGCAATAGTTATCGATGGCCGAGCGAATTACGCTTCTCGCGCGAGATACGAGGTCGTTGTGTGTCCCGAGAGAGAGAGAGAGAGAGAGAGAGAGAGAGAGAGGTTCGCGGACTCGGTTTTCCGAAGCGGGCGGGAAGACATTTTGAACAGTTTCGAGGATCCTGCATGTACGAAATGGTAACACTCCGGCGAATTTTAACTCAACCTGATTCGAACCATTTGTATTAACAAATGAATCCCATACCAGGATATGTCAATGGTAACGTTCGGCGATATCGACACATGACGCTTGACATTCCCGAATCATCCATGATGCATTTATGTACGTCGCGCAAATAGGTTGAAACCATTTCGTTTCGGAATTTGACTTGCAGCACTTTCGAATAAACGATACATACGGGGCGTTTATTTCCAACGCTCTCTAGCACGAAATTTGAATATCACGATGAATTTAAATCTGGCAGATTAAATACGAAGATTAAATAGAATAGATGAAAAAAAAAAAAAAAGAAAAAAGAGAAAACACGCACGCATCGCGTGTTCGACCGGTCCGCGATCCGCGACGGATCCGACATTTCGGCGTCATTTTTTCGCTCCGGTCGTTATTCCTTTTATTTATTTACATTTTTCCGCCAAAGCAAACCGTGGGAAACGGCGCCGGGTCTTACGCGTCAGTTACGAGCAACGATACCACGATATGGATGACGCGGATTACGCAGCGCGCGATGTGTCATTTGGAACGCGTCTCTTCCTCGAGCGACCGAGAATATAATTCGTGCCAAGATATCCTCGTCGGCAATAATGCAGTAAAATCGCGAGAGAGGCTCCTCCGCTCCGTATCGAGAGGAAAAGGGAGTGAGAGAGAGAGAGAGAGAGAGAGAGAGAGAGAGAGAGAGAGAGCGAGAGAAACGAATCCAAAGAGATCGCGGGCATTACAACGTGTACTCCGACATCGACTCGACTTTCCGCCGGAAAAGAAAAAAGATGCGGGCGAGTCAGAAAAAGGGAGGCAAAGCAAGCGAGCGAGTGAGCGAGCGAGCGAGTGCGCGCTCTATATCCCCTGGATATCGGCGATTGTGTTTTTTGTCAAGGATCGAAAGTGCCTCGTCTACCCACACCGGTGCGCTTTGACGTTTAACCGGACGCTTATCGATTGCGGAATTTATTTCTTTTCGTATCTCTCCAGTCTCCGCCATCATTGTCCGCCCTCTCTTGCTCGCCCCTTCCCCCGGCCGTTCTCTCTCTCTCTCTCTCTCTCTCTCTCTCTCTCTCTCTCTCTCTCTCTCTCTCTCTCTCTCTCTCTCTCTCTCTCTCTCTCCCACTCTCTCTCTCTCTCTCTCTCTCTCTCTCTCTCTCTCTCTCTCTCCCACTCTCTCTCTCTCCCACTCTCTCTCTCTCTCTCTCTCTCTCTCTCTCTCTGTCTCTCTAGCCGTTTCTGTCTCCGGCGCACACCCCGGCTCGCCATCCCTTCTGCATCCCCAATGCCGCTCTCTTTATCCCGAATCACCCGGCCAGGCGGACCGGTCTCTCATTCCCATTTTGTTTCCGTTCCCCGACGGCTGTACAGATAGGTGAGATTAAGCCCCGCGATGGCGCGGCTGCGGTTATCAGGAGATTGCATTTTAGCATAATGGCTACGAGAGGCCGCATTGTAGCACCGTTTTGAGGGACGCCTCGTGATGTCGCAGCACTGTCCTGATGGGTGCCGTGGCATTTATCATGGACCAGGTATTTTTGCCCCCCTCTCTCGTCACTCTCGTTCACCCTCGGTCAGCGAGTTGTCCTTCTCTCTTCCGCTCTCTACCCCTCCCCCTCTCTCTATAACATGTCTATACGAAAAAGCCCGCGTGTTGTAACGAATCAGAGTCGCATCCGTGCGAAGCAACGGCGAACGATCGTTTTTAGTCCTCTATCCCCCTTAAAATTGTTCCCGTTTTCAGCTTCTTTTTTTTTGCCCTCAATATTCCCCCTCGTGTCTATGCGTTATCAAACTTGCTGCGTGTCGAGTGCGGTAACTCGTGGCGAGTAAACATCGGCTCGACGCACCCTCGCGAGTTTTTATACACCCCGCGCGCGATCGGGAGTGCAACATTGGTAATTCGATCGATGGACGATCCCCGGGCCGGTAATTAAAGACAACGTGACGTCAAGTACCTGCTATCGCGCGCGCGGTAATTATCGAGCGAAGACCCCCGCCCCCGCCGCCGCCCCGTTGCCACTCGTCTCGCTGTCGTCCCTCCCCCTCCCCTCCCCTCCCGAAAGAGCAATCGGCCGACATGCGCGCATCCGCTGCTTGCACAGCTAATATTATTAAGGAGGGCGGCGATTCGATAGCGTTATGTTTGTGTAATACATCAATCGCGACGGCGCGGCGCGGGCGGGTGGCGAACAGACTTGCGCGCCGATGATGCTCGTTCAATTAAACATTTCAGGTCTAATTCCGGCTTACGCGATGCATATGCATGCGCGACGCCGCGCAGCCAATGCGCGCGACTATATGCTAATCGCGCGTGTTCGCCGGGTTTATTCGTTCGCGCGCCCGACCAGAAAGCGTCGGCCGGGATGGTGACGGCGACGGGCGGCGACGGCGACGGCGTCGACGCCGAAATACGCGCGTCGCGCGCGCGCTTACGGAAACCGACGACATCGATATTCCGACTACGTCGATGGCAGCGGCAGCGGCAGCAGCAGCAGAAGCCTCGGCAGTGACATTCCCGCACGAAACATTTATTGATTTCGCCGGTGTGACACGTATCTTCTCAAGCCGTGCACGGGCCGCGTCGACGGGACTTCCGGGGGCCGTTAATAAGTGAATAAAACGCAGCTGGCGCGCGCGGGCGAAGAGGAGGCGATCGGCGCGCGCGATATTAATTCGCGGCGCACCGCGAGTTGCGCGCCGACGGCTCATTTGCGAATTTATGAGCCGGCAAATTGTACGGATACGCGTTATTCATTACACCGTCCGCGAATTATCCTTCACGTCGATTCGATTAATCAGGCGAAGTTAATCAATCACACATTTCGGTTAAGATCAATCGCCGCGCGGCGGCCGCGTCGGTTAATTAGCGGTAATGAACGGCGAATTTATGAACGCTATCCCTCTATGAGCTTCCTCCCTCCCTCCCTCCCTCCCTGCCTCCTTTCGTTTTCTACTTTCTCTACTTTCCGTGCCCGTGTCGTTCCCCCCCCGCCGCCGCCGGCGACGAGAAGTGGCCGCGCGCGCGAGATCTGCGCGAGTATCGATAATTCCCGACGGCGAAACGATAGAGCGTCGCGATAGAGCGCGCTTTAATCGTGCCCTCGCTCGTTGTACGGCGAATAATTATGGATGTACGTTTCTATGATTATCTGTCGATGTGTATTCCATGTGTGTGTGTGTGTGTGTTTAAGCTCTTGTCAATATTTTACAATAACCTTCTCAATAATTCACACGTTAATCTTGGGATTGATTTCGGATGCGAGAAATGGCGCTTCATGAAACGTTGATCACCTCGCCGATGTAGGAAGATCGATAAGTGGGAGATTCAATTGTCGCTTATATCGGACGACCGATAACGCGTACCGATGCACGCGTATCATTAAACAGCGGAACGTGGTACGGAGAGTACAGATCGAACGGAGTAACGGAGAACACACCGCTCGAAAGTATCGACTTTAAATAAGAACGACTCGACGATATTCGAAACTCTCGACGACTTGTTGAGCGAACGATCCGCGGAAAGGATGATGACTCGTTGAGCGCGAACGAGAGAGTGGGTCGATAATTAACCGCGGTTTCGCGGAAAGAGCGAAAATAATGAATAATTATTTTCGAGTGCGAACGCTGCTTAATAACCTTAATCGAGTCCCGACGCGAGGGGTTCTGTATAAAACAGAAAAACAGCTGCGTTATTCATATCGGCGCAGTATCAATTAAATTGCCGCGATGCGCGAATCGTAACCGAGCGCGTCAATAAGTAACGCTTCTCTCCCCCGTCCGGTTTCTCTTTTTTATAAATGTTTGTTAAAATATGTAACGCGACACGTATATTTAACGTTGTATCAACAACGCGACGTGCAAAATTTATTGAGCAAAACCACGCAGGCGCGCGTAATGCCGGTATTATAAACGCGAGAATTATTGAAAGAGGCGGCGATATTTATACACCGATTCATTATTCCGTCGTATCGCCGTTTTTTTTAAAGTTAATTAGCTACTTGTACTATCAGTTATCAGGCAATTGAAATACGCGCATATTTCCAACGGAACCTCCATCTCTCTCTCTCTCTCTCCCCTCTTTCTCCTCCTCCCTCTCTCACTCTCTCGGTCCATCGTGTATTTGGCGTTATCATCACTACACTACATGCAAACATATTACGTCTATCGCCAATGGTATTATTATTCGGTAATATTATTAGTCAATCGATCAATTTAGCAGCATTATCAATAATATCGTTCGGTCAATTCCTTGCAATCGCAAAACACCAAACTCGCACTCGCACAGCCAACCACAAAACACCTACGCCTACGTGTAAGTAAAACTTCACTTCCCCCAACACTTTCCTCCGTCTCGCTCAGACTCGCGCGTTTTCTCTCACCGCCTTCCTACGCGTCGCGATGCGTTTTATTCGCGTATCCCCCATTAAACATCCGGCTAATTTCGCGCGCGCTTCCTATGCGATCGCTCTTCGAATAAATAATCACGCTCGTCGATTCCGCCAACAGTTCGCATTACCGTTCAATTAATATGCTCTCCCTCCCCCTCTCCAGCCGCCTCAGCGCTCCTCCTCTCTTCAGCTTTCTAGGGAGCGTCCTAAAGCGCGCGATACACCTCGCGGAGTTACGTCCATGTAATATGCAACAGCAATATCCCCTTCGTACCAGCGGCCGATTAAGACGTAGGAGAAGCGGCGATATAACGCCCATCGGATAGCCATAAAAGTTTTCGGTTTCTCAGCTCCTTCTCTCTCTCTCTCTCTCTCTCTCTCTCTCTCTTGGCAATCGGCACGGGGCGGAAGGTGGCTGCTGCTGTTGCAACGCTACGCGACGATGGTTGCATATAATGCCGGCGATCGGCCGGGAAATAATGACCGTAACAGCGAAGAGAACGATCGCGATCGCGCGACGCGCGCCGTAGCCGGCAGCGAATAAATAATTCAGAGTCTACTTCGCCGCCGCTCAAACGGCGGCACGAAAAACTTTGAAATGACTTCTGACGAAAATAGCGGGTTCTGCCGCCGCGGCATAAGTCGCAAGCATCACCTTGCCGCCGTCGTCGTCGGCGGCGGCGGCGGCGGCGGCGGCGGCAGCGGAGGGCCGACGGTGCCGGACGGCGGCAGAAGGGGGCACGGGGGGGAGGGTTAGAGGGTTGGGCGGCGGAAGAGGGAAGGAGCGAGGAAACACTCAGCAGCTTGTAAATTTGATTTAGTCGAGCTCTCTGTAGCGTACATCGTATCCTGCGAAGTTACGGTTGCGTGGCTCTCGGCTGGTTATAACGAATTCGGGATCGACGAACGAGGGACGAGGGCCGGGAACGAGCGAGGGGGTTGGGGAGGGGAGAGGGGGACGAGGGGACCAACGACCCTGGGGAGGTGGGGCGGTCGAGTACAACGATGCGTCGCGGGTGTAATACGCCTCGGCGGACTCGAAAACTTGCTCGCGCGTTCGCGCGAATGAGTACGCGGCAGAGACAGGAGACGGAGAGGAAGAGAGAGAGAGAGAGAGAGAGAGAGAGAGAGAGAGAGAGAGAGAGGGGGGGAGAGATAGGTAGGCGGAAATTAATCGGCGTGGAGCTCGAGTTTTTTGTCGGTGAACCTCGGTCTCTCCTATAGGCCGGGCAGATAAAATCGCGTAAGCAGCAATTATGGTGCCACCGGGCGCCGCGAGTGGGTTGATAAAATGTAGCGAAGGTGCGTGAACGGGACACCGCCGGCGAGCGAGGGAGGGAGAGAGGGTGGGAGGGAGGAAAGAGACAGAAGGCTCGGGAATCGCAGATTTTATCTTAACAGCTTGCTCTCCCACCGATTCGCCTCCGTTCACATCGACTTCATCTGTTAACTCTCTCTCTCTCTCTCTCTCTCTCTCTCTCTCTCTCTCTCTCGTGCCCGTTCTCTTTCCCTCCCTTCCTCCTTTCTTTCGCGATCCGCGGGAGAGCGCAATCACGTTCTCCAACGGGCTCCACGTCAAACCGATTCATTCTCTCTCTCTCTCTCTCTCTCTCTCTCTCCTCTCTCTCTCTCTCTCTCTCTCTCTCTCTCTCTCTCTCTCTCTCTCTCTCTCTCTCTCTCTCTCTCTCTCTCTCTCTCTCTCTCTCTCTCTCTCTCTCTCTCTCTCTCGCGCTGATCGTTATTGCTATAGCAGACTCTCCTCCTCCTTCCCCTCTTCTTCCTCTTCGTCGTCGTCGCCGTCGTGGACATAGTGCTCGCGCGCTAAAATTTAACTGCGCCATTAGACGTGCGACGGCATAAATGCAAATAGAGTCGTTTTCAGGAATCTGCTTCTTAACGTAGCACGGCGCCCCTCCGCCCGCTCGCCCCTCCCCCTTGCTATCGAGTACGTTCCCTGCGATGAGTTCCACGGGAAATAGAGCGAAAGTCGACCGGAGATGCGCGCGCGTTTCGCTTCTAATAACCGTAAATTATCGAAAATTCCGTCCGGACGACGAACGCAAATTCTGCTACGGCGGCGGCGGCGGCGGCGGCGGCGGCAACAACGTCGCCGGGCGATGACGCGTCGAGCGCATGACACGCCTCGTCGAGTCTGAAAACAGCCGGACGCGTTTCACGCGCGACGGAGGACCGAGAGGAACGGAAATTAATCGGAGAGCGTGACTCTTCTCCTCGCTTTTTCTTCCTCTTCCTCCCCGCTTCTTTTTTTCCGTCCCGACGAGCGGCTCGGCGCGGCGCGGCGTTATGTCCGGCGCGGCAAAAATCGCTCGAGATGCCGTCGCGACGCGGATGGCCACGGCGAAGGGGCGAAGGGGAGGCAGCCGAGCACCCGTCCGGCGTGGCGTCTGTGAGAATTTCCAACTGTCGGGCAAGAAGTGCTTTTATCTGAGATCAGAATTTCTTCCGCCCTCATTTCCCGCGGACGTGTCGTCACACGCTCGTGCGTACGTGCGAGCGCTCAAAAGCGTAGAGTCGCCGCCGCGCCGACGCGTGTGTCTTTCTGCGATACAACGAGCCGATATATCGCTCGATTCGCGGAAGAACGGAAGAAAACGCCGGCCAATTACCTTCCGTTCCTCGTTTCTCCGCAACGGACTCCATAAAGATCGGCCGAAAGAGCAACGACATACGCGCGCGCGCGCGCGCGTTAGTGCGCTGGGAATCGCCGCGCTCCTCGCGCGCAAGTGGAAACGGCTCGAATGAGGTCAGACGAAGTGAGGATAAATCATGACTGTATTACCCGCGGCGGCTGGCTCCCGCGAGCAATAGCGACGGAAAAAGTTTAAGGATAATACTTATAAATAACGAATAACCTGAATGCATAATACAAGTGGCGCAGGAGGAGGAGGAGGAGGAGGAGGAGGAGGAGGAGGAGGAAGAGCAGGCGCGGGAGGTTCGTGATGGGGGGTGGGAGTCGGAAGGAAGGAGGAGATGGAAAATGACGGCGACGGGGGATGCGATACGCCTCGGTGGACTCGAAACTAAGAACCGTCGAGCGGCAACGGGAGCCGCGCGAGCGCGGCGAGGACGGAGGCGGAAATTAATCGGGGAAAATCTCTGCTCCCGTCGGCTTTAAGCGGCCCCTTCCGCCCGACGAAAATTATTTACCAAAAGGATTGGAGCGTGTGCGCGAGCGAGCGAGCGAGCGAGCGAGCGAGCAGAGCAAGCGCCTCCTTTTCCCGTCGGATGAATTTCGAGACGAGCCGTCCGGTGATGCGGAAATCTCGAAAAGAGAGGAAGAAAAAAACGCACGTGGCGAACGGGCTCTCGATTTGGGTTAAGCCACGCACACTCTCGGAATGGGAGAGATGAAGAGGGATAAAGAGAGCGAGAGAGAGAGAGAGAGAGAGAGAGAAAGGAAGAGAACGGTGGAGGCAGAGTGTACGATTCGGCGCTCCAGTGGAACAGAAGGAGGAGGAGGAGCGCGCGAAAAGGGCAAACGATTTCAACTGTAATTTATCGCGGCGTCTACAAATCGGAGCACCTCGAGGGTTCGGATAATATATATCACTTTTGCGGAGAGGCTACGGCCGCCGCAGGCGGCGGCGGGGGCGGGGGCGGAGGGTGCCGGCGGCGCCAATTTGCGCGACGGACGATTTGCGCGGACCGCACGCGGCCGTCCCGAATGTCGCCGGGCGGTGGTTCGCGTGACTCGTTCGAATCGGCCGATTTACAGCGGACTTGTTGACGGCAGCGAGATGCGAGGCGCATGCCTCGCAGGGAGGGAGGAGGTGGGATGTGCACGCGGTTTTATGCCCGCGCAACGCCGGCGCCGGCCGGGCCGATGAGACGACGAGAGGCCGCGAGAGGGATAACCTTTCGGTGGCACTTTTCGCCGCGGCGGCCACGCAATATATTCCGAGTAATGGAATACTAGAGTGAATGGTACATTGTGTCGCATGAAACTTGAACAGCTCCGTATATATCTTCAACTTGGAAACGATGTTACGTCACAACTTTGGAAATATCATAAGCCCGAGCGCGCGGCCGGCGAGCTCTCGCCTTGTGTGGCGGGGAACAAAAATACTGTAAGATCGACTCGCTCGAGAGTTCGGAGTAATTCCATGCTGCGGTCGAGGCCGACAAAGTGCCGGAACGCAAACCCAACCGTGGCCGTTGTTATTATTCGGGTTTCTAAATACGAGTATCTCGACCTTCGACATGGGACAGATGCGCGTGGAAAATTATTTCGCGATGTACAATTGGAGTCGCGAGACGCGTTTCGCGGCCGGAAATGCACGGTGCGCTCATCTTTCGTTGATTGTTTCTCGTCCGACAGGCGCTTGTTTCGCACGGAATTGTATGCAAATATTAAGTTTCACTTGACGGTGCAAATTGGTACAAATTCTGTTCTTCGTACTTCCGCCCTTGTCCTTTTCAGTCTTCTGTCGCGGACCTCCTGGCTTCGAGTGAAATTAGCGGCGTCTCTTGACTTTTTAGCGGCCCAATGTCGGCCTCTTGCGCTGCGGTTTACCGCGTATATTGATTGCACACGGAATAATAAAACGCTTCCGCACAATGAGAGAGTACTTGCGAGAATAAATTGGACGCTCGCGCGACATGTGTAACCTCTTTATCGTTTCCGTCGCACGTGGCGCGACGCTCCGATCTTTTTTTTTTTCTCGCGCGCACTCTCACCGTGTAACAGCATTTTTAACTCCGCGCGCGTCCAATTTCGCGGCTCGGATTTTGCTTTCTCGTGCAGGGACAGCATAATTCAGCCGGCCTTAATATATTCCGGGACGTAGTCTCGCGCAAAATATTTGGCACGCGCGGCATAACGAAATTAACGCGCATACGTAAGTAGCGTTAAATCAATAGCGTACACTGCACCGGGGTATTAGAGACGCCAATGCATAATACATAAGTGAGCAAGAGAGAGAGAGAGAGAGAGAGAGAGACGCGGTAGCCGGCGAGCGACGCAAAACCCGGCCGCCGGACCTCGCCGATAAATGCGATCGTTGGCGCGCCCAAATTTTTCGACGCCAACGATTGTTTATGATCGAGCCCGGCATAACCGCGTAACCTCGTGAACTCCATTTCCGGCTCGATAAATCATGCGCGCGGTTACCGAGTTCCAACCTCGCGATAATAGTCGCTGTACGAGAGACTGTTTTGGGCCGGCTATCGCGCGCCGCCGGCCAGCCAGCCGCGCGAGGACACGCGAGGCGAAAAAAATGGTACGCGCGCTCGCACGCCGAAGGCGAGGAATTATCGAGCAGCTGAATCGGAAGGAGTGCGATAACTCGCGGAATTATTCGATTATTAGGACGGACAGGAAAAATAAGAGAGAGAGAGAGAGAGAGAGAGAGAGAGGCGTAATCGTAAGGAGGCGAAAGGGGATGCGAAATGAGGGTAATACGATCGGAAGAGGAAGACGAGAGGAGGGGAGGGGAAAAAAGAAGAAGCGAGAGAAAGGGAAGGAGGGACCGTCAAGCCGCGGAAGAGAATTACCACTTCGGGATTCTCAACGATCGGAGCGCGAAAATGGAACGACAGTTAATCGACAGGGAGAGCGGGCGGGCGGGCGAAGGAAGAAGAGAAAGAAGGAAAGTGGGAAGTGGAGGAGGGGACGAGGAGGAATCACTTTTTATCACCGCGCGGTGCATTTTGTTCCGCGGGCTAAAATCATTCGGAGAAGCGACGGCGCGGTGGCGGCGGCGGCGGCGGCGGCGGTTTTATCGATGGAATTTCGTTTTCTCGGAGAACGTTTGAGGAATCGTTCCGCGATTCCGCGCCGATGAAAGCAGGGTGGCACAAACGAAAGGAGAGAGCTCGGAAGAGAAGAAGAGAGAGAGAGAGAGAGAGAGAGAGAGAGGAGAAAAAAGACGGAGAGAAGGAGGAAGAGGAGGAGGGAGAGAAAAGGGGTCGAATAAAACGTCGGGCGCAAGGGGGTACACGTACTTTAAAAGAGAGCGAGAAAGAAAGAGAGAGAGCAGACGGGAAAACGGGGAGGAGCCGGGGCGTGAGGAGCGAGTGGAGAGATCGATGGGCGGTGGGAAAAATGTGCACCGAAATTTATATAACGAGGAATTCCATTATGCCGAGCTCGATACCCCCGGACCTCGTCGGACGTGTGCGCGTGAGTGTATATGTATATATAATACATATACACACATATATTGGAATATCGAACGACGTGTTTCATCGACCGAGATAAGATCCGTTTACATTTGCCGCCAATCCCACCCGCGTCCCGTCCGCGCTGGCCCCGCGCGCTCCGCGGCTCGTGCATGAATCACGATACGCCCGTAAGTTCTCCGGGGGACCGATTTTTCGTCTCGCCTACACTCGGGATCGTCTTCAGGACGTGAGTGGAATCTCGCGGATCTCGCGGATCGCGAGTTCGAGTCGAGAGTTCGCGGGCCAAACAAACGAACGAACGAACGAACGAACGAACGAACGCGCACGAGCTCGTCCTGGGACCGGACAATGCGCAACGATGAATAATAGATCCGCAAATAGATTCCGCTAGCTCTTCCTCTCTCTCTCTCTCTCCCTCCCTCCCTCTATCTCTCTCTCTCTCTCTCTCTCTCTCTCTCTCTCTCTGTTTCCCAAATGGGAGAAGATTTATAGCGGGTGGACCGTAAGACAGTGAAAAATGTACGGACGCGCCGGTTTCCTCATTGCCGCGAGCGGTAACCAGAGGACAAGAGGCAGTCATCGCGGAGAATTTAAGCGTCGATGTGTTCGCCGTAACGCGCCTCTAGTTTGGATTACAAAGGCGCCTCTCGCTCGCTCGCTCTTTCTCTCTCGCGCGCGTACGGACGCTGGTAGTTTCGAGAGACAGAGAGACGACACATCGAGAGAGGCAGGATGAGGAGCGCGAAGGGATGAAGGGGTTGGGGAGAAAATTTAATCATACCCTGCAACGATAACCTTCAGACACACGATAAGGGTAATGCATTTAGGCATCAAGAGAAGACGTATGACAAGAAATACGCGCGGGCAGACGAGCGTGTAAATTGATAAGCGAGCAAATGCAGCGCTGTAAACAAGCCGCTGGCAACGGAGAAATTGATGAATTGCAATCGCGACGTTCATAAGCCTCTCTCTCTCTCTCTCTCTCTCTCTCTCTCTCTCTCTCTCTCTCTCTCGTCGCAAAGCGTGAGAGAGCGTGAGGGAATACTGAGGAACCTCGTGAAAATGGCAAAGCACGCGACGAAAACGAGGGATTTGAGCGCCAGTGAGAATTATGGGAAATCGAACGCGACAGAGATGATAAATTGAACGAGCTGACAATATTTCGCACTTGGCTGCCGCGAGCGGCGGATATCTTTCTCGGATTCGCGGCTAACGTCCCGGCGCGCGAGGCTCTAATGAAGACGGAGTAAAGTAATAGGAGGAAGCCTCGACGGATTCATAATGCAGCAGCTCCGGGAAAGGTTATCCGGCAATTAGTATTTTTCGTCCCGGCGATACGTCGGATCGTCGTCAGATTAGACGGACGAATATTACGACCGCTGCGGCAGACGCGATCGCAGCCACGTGGGACGGAATCAGTTTAAACTCCGCGCGCGGCACGAGAATCCGTTGAATTTTTGATGAAATTCTGAAAATTCACGCGATCCTTTTCCGATTTCGTATACCGTCAGCTCGAGCCAGCAAGGAACGTGTTACCGGCGTCGTCAGATTGAATTTTAACTCCCACGAGAAAGAGAGAGAGAGAGAGAGAGAGAGAGAGAGAGAGAGAGAGAGAGAGAGAGAGAGAGAGTGTGGATGGGCGAGAGAGGACTCGCCCGACCGCCGCGCGTATACATTTCCTTCCTTCCGCGATCGCCGAATTTGCAAAGCTAAGCGAGCCGGGACCTTCTTGATTAAAAAGATAATTCGATCGCGGATACTCCGCCTTCCCATGGAATTGAAATGTTTCGAATGCCTCGATATTCCTCGCGCACTCTCCCTTCCGATCGCCGTTCGGGCCGATTGATTTATTTCATTGTATAGCGCGGGCGGCGCACGGAAGAATGCCTTAATTAAAAGTTGCATCCGTTTCCGCGGCATTAAGTAATTATGAATGCGTCAATCTGGACATCCAGATCCGGAGCCGGTGGAAAATGTGCTGCATACCTTTACGTAAAACACCGGAAATTTCCCTGTCGTCGTGTCCCGCGACGGAAAGACGGGCGGCGGAGGGGGCAGTGGAGGAGGGGGCGACCTTCGTGCCGCGAAATTACGAACAAACTCGCGCACGGCGTTCGGGTCGCTCGGTTATACTTACGAAGCGAGAAGAGCACGCTAGTCTTTGAATTTTTCAAAGAGAAATGACGGGGAGTCGACGAACGAGAGAGAGAGAGAGAGAGAGAGAGAGGGGGGAGGAATGGTAACAGTATTTCCTTCGATCAGAAATTATATTTGCCGCACGTTTGGCGCTCAAAGAAGAAACACCGTCGGCCTCGCGGACGTATCGCGTTCGATCCGATTAATACGGCGCATGCGCCGCGAAACACACGGCCTACTTTTCTCCTTCGAATTTCGATCGCGCAGCCCCTTCTTTTCTCAAGCCGACGTTTGTCTCCGAAGTTTCCGCTCGCGTCTCGTTCGAGCGAGCGAGCGAAAGATCGCCCGGCCGACTGCGAGTCGCGTAATTTTGATTTCACAGCGGAGGAACTCGCGAGCGAGCGAGCGAGACAACATATTGAGCACGACTGAGAAATCGACTGTATTCTACGACTCGATATCGATATTTACCCTCCTCCTCTCCCCCGTCCACGCTCCTACCATAGCCGGCCGCGTACAAAGGTGCCGATTTTCCTCTCGCAGTTTCCTCTCTCTCTCTCTCTCTCTCTCTCTCTCTCTCTCTCTCTCTCTCTCTCTCTCTCTCTCTCTCTCTCTCTCTCTCTCTCTCGCGTCCCGATTTTCATCGCCGAGTAACGCTGCGTGCACTGACCGGGCTCTTTGTCGGAGCGAATAAAGCACCCGGGCTATCATCATCGCGCTGATGGCATATATGGCGCGCGCCGCGGTTATCTAAAAAACAATAGCGCAATGAAATTACCGGTCGGGGCGGGCGAATCGACGAGAAGCGAGAGCTACTCGACGGCGCGAAGTTCCGAACGCGGTTGACGTGCAAAAGGCCGAGAGATTCGCACGAAGAACACCTTTTTGCTCCAGTTATCTTGAGTGAGCACGCAAGGGAGGGGGCAGGGGAGGGAGAGAAAAATGTCGCGCGGGACGTGTCATGGCCTCCGTGGACGTTTACAGACGTCGCGTCGTCGTTGGTTTTCACTGTCCGTGGAAACCGTGTTCTGCGCGGTCGAGTGACCGGGATACGTTTTTTCGAGGCGTCGAGTAAACAAATGCGCGGCTGCCAGGACGGCGCTGTCTCGCGCTGAAATCTCGCTCGGTCCCAAAGGTAGCAAAAGGGTTCTCTTCTCGCTCTCGCGATTCTCTACCGCTCGGGGACACGCGCGTCCGGTGAAAACGTTTCTTTCTCGGGGTTATCGGCTCGGCGACGGCTTGCGAAATGACGTTTCGACCAAGTAAAAATGTGTCCGCGCGCGCGGGGAGTCGAGCGGGGTGAAATGCGTGGCCGACAGCGGGAGAGATGTCAATGATAAAAATTTGCGCGCGACAGCCGCTGCTGCCGCCGCGCGCCGTCGGGAACGATATCATCGGCAATACGTGCATGAGCCGCGGCTGGAAAATTACGAATCGACGCGATACGATACGTCACCAAGCGAAAATCGAACCGGAGAGACGAACTAAGCCGGATATATCTCCGTGAAAATTCGCGCCGGATGCTACGTCTCGCTGTATCGAAATGAAAATCTCCGAAGGTAAAGCCGCCCGCCGATCTAATCGGCAGCACGCAAATTACTTCGGAGATATACGGGGCTCGATTTTCACGGGCGACAGCGCGACGGCACTCTTTCCCGCTTTTTCGCGCTCGGGCGCAATCGCGATCGCGATACGGCGGACAAATTGCCGGACGGGGGGAACTTTGGACCGCGCGGGACATCGAATAATAACTAATTACTCTTTATCGGTTAACCATTACCCTCGAAATGACGCTCCTTCCTCCTTCCTCCTCCTCCTCCTCCTCCTCCTCCTTCGTCGCTATTTTGAAATAATTATCGACTCTACGTTTTCCTCGGCAGACGAAACAATCTACGAGTCCCTTAAAATCGCCCAGATGACGAGTGAATGATTAAGCAGCGGGATCTCTTTCGCTTTCATATATCGCGAATACCGTGCCTCGAGATTTCGCTGAAACAGAAGTAAAACATTCTCGACGAGCCGAGAGGGAAAAAAGACGCCGAGTTTGCCGAGGCAAAGAGTCGAAAACGGCTATTCTTGCAGACACGAGGCTCTCACTCGCTAGAGCTATCGATATTCTTCTGTATCCGCCGCGCGACACAGAGAGACGCACAAATTTGCACTATTCATATTTCACGAGGCGACACGCGCGCGCGCGTCTATGTGTGTTGGCAAAACCGGTCGTTTCTTCCGTCGTTAGCCAAAGTCCCATTCGTAAATCCCGCACGGTTTCCCCGTTTGATCATTTATTCAAGGATAATTGATTTCCGGACGCTTCGCTACTCGCTATATGCGCGGTTCGCTTTGACAAATGTACCTTTATTGATGTCCAAGCTCGGCGCGCATTCCATCGGATGTTCGGCGCCGCGCGCGCCCGCGATTCTTTTTCCTCGGCGTCGTCGGCCGCGCCGCGCGAGAGGAAGGGAGAGAGAGAGAGCGGACAGGCCGGCGCGTTAGACTCGGCCAGGCCCCGAGTGATAAATCGTCTAATTATCGGTCGTTTTCTCGGCGGAATTGTTGCCGCGATGGATAGGAAATGCGAGTTGCTCCGCCGAGCGTTTACTCACGCTAATTGCCGCATCAGCGATCCGCGACGCGGCGCGTCCCTGCCGGGCTCATAATTGAATTGCATTTTTCGTTAGCGCGCGCGCGCGGAAGGATCCAGCGCGATTGTCTGGGGACGAGCGCGACTTTCGCGGCTGGGCCGGGCGCGCGTCGGGGCCAATCGATGAATAATACACGGGCCGCAGTTGTTTATTCGCGGATTCATCCGCCGGCCCCATCGCGGCCCCCGCGACTAAATTTCCGGCGGACGCGCCGAGGATGTTCCGCTCTCCGCTCTTTGTCAACGAGTAATAATGTAAATTTCTTTGGAGCGGACGGACGGACGGACGGACGGACGGACGGACGGACGGATACACGGAGGAGAAAGAAGATCGGTCGAATTAATAACGGGACAGCGAGCGAGCCAAAGGCATCTGGGTCGGAGGAAACGGAATTTCCGCTTCTCACAATCGAATCTGACTCATAAGGAATTGCGAGGGAAATTCCGTCCCGCGGAATCCAAATTCTGCCTGCAGATACGGGGAGAGAGATCGCGCGTCCTCTCCTTCGGCTCGACTCGTTTTGCACTGTCGTGTTAATTGGACCAGTCTTTTCTCCCGCGCATCGAAAGGTGAAATCGCGCGCGACGAACGTGTGGTGCGCGGAGAGAAACGCGGAGGAGAAGGAGGAGGAGGAGGAGGAGGAGGAGGAGGAGGAGGAAAATCCTTCGCGTGTGATCCTTCTTACTTACGCTTTCTCCATTCGCGGCGCGCTTAACAAGACTACGACGTGCGTAACAAGCGCGCGCCGGCAGAATGTTCGATCCCCGTGTATCTCCCCCTTTGTATCGGGTCAATTAGGCAGGAGATACACGGCATCCTTCGTGTAAAGTGTCGAAGTAAAACGTCCAAGCGCGATAATCCCTCCATAACGTACGATATCCCGAACGGATTTTCCGTCGCGCGAGCTCGCCTATCTTGAAAATTTACCGGCGGATGAATAATGAATGGATGGCGTCCTCGCATTGTCTTCTCTCCTGATCCGCATTATGTCACTTTGGATACGCGTCCAAGGGCGGAGAATAAAATCGACGAGACAGAGGGAGAGCGAGAGACGGAGAGAAAGAGAGAGGGAGGGAGGGAGTGGACGGATATATGTGCGTGCACACGCGCCATCGGCGAAAGCCATTCCATAAAACGAAGCGTGACAGCGTTTCGAGCGACGAGGCCGGTCCGTAATAATAGTCAACCGTATACGTCGGCTAATCCGATTGATCGCGCGCTAAAGTGCGTTATTATCGCCTTACACTTTCCACCCTGGAACATTGTAACGCCGGACATTGTGTCGCGCCACGTGCACGCACGCACGCACGCACGCACGCGAGACCCGTACACGTGTACGCGATGTTCCGAGGCCTATCGGGTGTCCCTCCCGATCGCACCCCCAAGCCGGGGGTCGAAGCGAGGGTTGAGCTCTCCGGTTCTTTCGGTCGCGCGATACGTTGATTAATATCGTCCGCTGATTAATCGCGGTCCGTAACGCGCCGGAGTCGCGCGCGATCTTGCGAGCCGAGAGACACTCTCAGGCAAATGAAATTTTCACAGCGCACGTGTGAGAGATAATAATAAAAGTAAACGGTGAAATTGTCGTTACCTTTGATTCCGCCTTACAGGCGCCTCTACTTGCGAGATTAAAGCCAAGCGAGCGACCTTTGAACCTCCTCAGCTACGCGATTTTATTCAAGCCGGAAGAAACTGATTTAATTTCCGAGCGACAAACATGATGCTCGTGCAATTATGCGACGGGGACTCTCCTTTCCCTTTTGGGGAGGGGGGGAGGCGGGGAATATTTGTAAAAATTTTCGTTGCGCGTCCTACGAACGCAACATCGGCAAACTTCACGGAAAGTCGAAATCCGCATCTTCGAAAAATCGCGAGCCCCCCCCCTCCCCTCCCCAGGACGTTCCATTCCGCAATTACGTCGTTCTTTTCAGCCGGATCCAGCGCTCGCATCTCGCGAGCCTCCGTCCGTCCGCCGGAGCAACGTTCCCCGGAGCCTGAAAAGCTCCGCCGGAGTGAAGGACCACGCTTCGTCTCCTAACTTTCTCATTTCGTTTCGCAAACGAGAGAGTAGCTAGACCGTCGCGAGACTAAATCAAATAACGCAGAAAACGTCGGGAAACCAGCTCGACAATCTCGCCCGGCCGCCGCGGCGGCGCATTCGTACTCGCACTCTCGCGTCTCCTCGCGTCCTCGCAAGAGGAAAACGCAAGGCGAAGGGGCGAGGGAGGGGAGCGAGTACACGCGCAATATGCGCGAGACGGATGATGCATCCGGCCGGATTATTATCTTTCCCGCGGAATCTCGTGCTTACCGGAGAGCGCGCGATGTATTTTAGCGCGACCGACTAGGGCCGCACGCTAATTCGTCTCTCCCTCTCGCGACGACTCGAGGACGTCATCGCGTGCGTGCGCGCGGTGCAAAAATGCGACGACGCGTCGGGGAAGCAGCAACACGAAGGGGATGAAGGAGGAGGAGGAGGAGGAGGAGGAGGAGGAGGAGGAGGAGGAGGAGGAGGAGGAGGAGGAGGAGGTAACGGCGGAGGGAGCCTCCGCTCGCATCGGAGATGCATCGTACGTAATCTCTTTTCATGGTTCCTGCCGCCCGAGCGACATATTCGATGAACATTCCGGGGCGCTTCGCGTCTACGCGCCCTCACCCTGATAGTGTGCGCGCGACTATCAACCGCGCGTGTAGCCGCGACCGCAGACTACCGTGCATTACCGATACAACCAACAACCCTCTCGCCGCCACGCCGTCTCCGCAACCATCGTCCTCCGCCTCCTGCTCTTTCTCCTCATCGCCGTCGCCGACGCGTTCGGTGCATTCGACATTAATGCTCGACACTCGCGCGACGACGATAGCGGCGCGGCTGCGTTCTCGCCAAGTAGAGAGAGGGTGCGCGCGCGCGCTCTCGCTCTCTCGCGTGTTTCTGTTTATACCTCAATAGAGATACGAATGACTGGGCGAGAGGAATGAAAGCGACGACGCCCTTCGCCGCCTACGAGCGAAGCCACCCTCTTCCGCGTGTCCGTTTTATTTCGACGTCGCGCCCCTCGCGTGCGTGCGTGCGTGCGTGCGTGCGTGCGTGCGTGCGTGCGTGCTCGTTCGCGTGTCCCTCGCATGTCGAAAAGCACCGAGAACGAAGCCTCTTTCTCTCCGCGGAGATGTACCGGAACGAAGCGAGAGAGAGAGAGAGAGAGAGAGAGAGAGAGAGGGGGGGAGGGGGAGAGAGAGAGTGGAGACACGAGGGCGAAAAATAGAGAGAATAGATTAGCGGGGCCATTATGAGCCGAGCGCAAACGAGCGGCGCTTCTTGCAGCGTATAACGCTAAAAAGGCATTAACATTGTAGTTGCTGTTGTTATTGTTGCTGCTGCTGTTACGGCGCGAGCACACAAATGCGTTTCTCTTTTGATACTTTAACTCCCTCATTTCCGGCATAATCACGCGATCACGGCTGGGAATATGCATGACGATGAGCGGCGAGTTACGTGTTACTGACACACGATGATGCAGCAACGCACGCGCATTAATCTTATCACAAATTAACCTCCAAGTGTCGGGGTCGACGAAATTTCTGGAATTTTCGCGCGCAAAGTCGCCTCAGCCGCGAGATCCCCCGAGAGCGAGCGCGACCACGCGTCGCGGTTGAGAGGGCTCAAGCTCGAGATCACGTCCGAGGAACGAATGCAACGGAGTGATCAAGTGAGATCATGAGACGCAGACGTCGTTTTCAAACGACGGACTCTTCGGCCAATTTGGAATCGAGCTTTCCTCGCTCCCCCTCGCGGCGCGGCGAGGCGCTGCTGACTTTTGGGAAAAAACTTCGTTGTAAAGAATTCGGTCTTGTCGCGTATCAAATATCAGATTTTTTTTATTTCACGTCGAGTCGGCTTCAATGAAACGTCTCAGTCGGCGTCTCGCTCGCGGAGACACGCAATTTCAAAAACCGAACAATCGCGAGAAGGGGAAGGCGGAATACAATGACCATCCTCGACGTTTTCGCTGACATCGCGGCTAATCATTTTCAGATTGTCGAGAGAAATTGCCGTTGAGGGGTAATGCGATGAAAGTGGGACACTCTGTGTATTTCGTTAAATATTAAACGACATTAAGAAAGGTCACGATTCTATTCAAAATTCCGAGATAATTTGGAGGATAAATAAGCCGAGGGGAAAAGGAAAACGGAGAACAAGAAAGACCGAGAAGGACAGAGGGGGGGAGAGAGAGAGAGAGAGAGAGAGAGAGAGAGAGAGAGAGGAGAGAGAGAGAGAGACGCTCGCTCATAATAGAGAGTG